>NW_026652289.1:46650024-46768365 GCF_009828535.3 Hylobates moloch | reverse complement strand
GTACATTCGATTGTTTCTTTTGCTGTGCAGAAGCTTTAGAAACCTATCTTTTTGCTTCACCATTCTTAGCATGTGGCTTTCATCTTCAAAGTCAACTCATAATCACAAAATGGCTGCTGAAATACAAGTCATCACATCTAAATTCCAGTCAGCAGGTGGGAGGAAAGGGAAACAGCAAAAAGGCATTCTTCTCAATCCCTTTCAAACAGCTCTAACGGCACTTTAATCAATTTTTCTTACATCTCATTTGCCATCTCTCTGTGCAAGAAGAATGGGAAATGTATGTAGCTTATTACTTCCCCCAACAATACAGGGGTTCTGTTGGTAAAGAAGAAAAGAAGAGATATTGGGAAGGCAACTACTACAACCAGACACCATGGATGATGTTGAGATAAGTAAGACACAGCTCTGCTTTCAAGGAGCTCAGGCTTCAGGGAGAATACTTTCCTTCCAAATGGTTAAAATAACAATTATGTCTCAAGACACGAACTTTCATCTAAATGAAGAGACTCAGTAATTTAGTGCAGCTCTTTCCCAGAAGGTTCATGACTGCTGAGACTTTTGCTGAGTTTGCTTTGTTTGTTTGTTTTATTTCCATCAGAATCACATTTCTGTCTATGGAATCTGCCCAGGCGCTGCTCCCATCCAGGGGCATTTACACTCCTCATAACTCTGGGGTAGGAAATGGAAGAGTGTCTTGCTGATAGCAAATATCTACAGCAGTTCTCAGCCAGATTTCCCTGAAAGACAAATGGCATGCAGAGGCAGAAGGCATTGTATTCCTGTCTGTCTGCCCCACCGCCCCGCCCCATAGGCTGATCCTAATCTTAGTTAGGTTGTGAGCATCAGTGGCTGTGTCTCTTCTTTTGTGGCAACTTTATAAAGAGAAGAATCCTCCATGAGGGGTGGAAACCCTTTTAGTGTGCATTATGTGGCTCCAACTCCAGACACACAAGAGAAGCATCTTTCTCTCTCTGCCATTTTGAGTAAATTTGAGGTTTCCTTAGATAAGGTGAATGTGGTACACTTAGATGGTTTTCTGTCTCAGAGGAAAGGGGTGGATTTTAAGCTGGTTTATTCTATTTCTATCTTGGCCAGGGGTAGGAATTTCCCTTGAGTAAGACAGGAATAGAGGAAACCAGCTTAGACTCCAACCCAAACCACCTGAACAAGGGGTGAACACCTCACTTCTGGCACATTGTACCCCTGCCATCCACCTGTGCCACCTGCCTCTGATTCATCAGGGCCATCCTGTAGGTTCAGTGATAGGTGGCCCTGGAGAAAGAGTAGAGTACCACAGACTGCCTGGGGCACATCAGTGAGAAGTGGGACCTGGGGACACAGGAGGAACATGAGCAGAGTCCAACCAGACACCCACACAACTTTGAGAATGAATCACACATCATTGCAGGTGCATCTGACCCCTTTTTCATTCATTTGTCTTTTACTGAGAGCACTCCTGCTGGGCAGCAGATCAGACATTAGACATACAAAGTCCCTGCCTTTGTGGAGTGGAGAAGAAGTTACAAGGAGAGCTTGGTGCCCAGCTCAGTCCCTCATGCCTGTAACCCCAGTACTAAGGGAGGCCGAGGCGGGAGGATCGCTTGAGCCCAGGAGTTTAAGACCAGCCTGGGCAACATAGCAAGACCTCTTCTCTAAAAAAAAAAAAAATTAAATTAGCCAGGTGTGATGATGCATGCCTGTGGTCCCAACTACTTGGGAGGCTGAGGTGGAAAGATCACTTCAGCCCAGGAGATCAAGGCTGCAGTGAGCTATGATCGCACCACTGCACTCGAGCCTGGGCGACAAAGCAAGATCCTGTGTGGAAAAAAAAGAGAGAGAGAGAGCTTGGTGGGAGCTCAAAGAGAAGCCCCACACTCAGACTGATGGTCACAGAAGCCTTTCTGGAAGAGATCTCCCAAACTGGGTTCTGAAGAATGGATGAGGCAAGCAGAGAAGGGAGTGAGACAGAGGTTTTGTGGGTCAGTTAGATTGGAGTCATGCCTCCAACCAGCTGAGAATATATGGATCTGGTCAGGAGAGAGTTGGGGAAATGTCCCAAATCCTACCTTCCTTTGCTGCACCCCATAGCTCTGCGGACAAAATGTGGTTGTCCCAGCAGTAAACACACACAAGTTTCCACTCATGAGCAGAAAGTGCCATAAGAAAGACAGAGATGCCTTAAAAAGACAGGGGGGCATTATCTTTGGAGGTTTTCTTATCACTTACAGCAGGGAAACAAATCATTTTCCTATGCACTTCTTCAGGAAACCCTGATAGGTACTAACTGTATTTGACTCATAATAAATCAGAGGACAGGAGAGGGAAAGTGACTTTCTCAAGGTGACCCAGCCAAGTACTGACAAAGATGGAGCCAGGTTTTGGTTTTCCAATTCATGGGTCAGGCCCAACAAGGGAGTTTAACCTAGTGGTTAGTTAGTACATGGACTATGGAGTCAAGCGAATCCAGGCTTGAATCTCAGCTCTACTACTTACCGATCTCTCTGAGCCTCAGTCTTGTTGTCTGCAAATTTGGGATAATGATTCCATCTTCACACAGGGATGCTGTGAGGCTTGAGTGAGATAATACAAGTCCATAACGCACTTCAGACTGTGCCTGGTATTTGAAACTATTCCATTATTGTTGCTGTTATTCACTAAAACACCTGGAGGGGGCCCTGTTGAACAGCTAATCTTAGGAACACAGCATGAGGACTGGGAGTTAGAGGGAGGGCCAGTCAATGGAGTGCAGACTGTGGACTGGCTTTTTTTTTTAACCTCAAGCATCAAAAAAGCTGAGTTCATCCTCCCTCCAAAACTGAATGCAAACCAAGTCCTGGTCCACAACTGGGGGTTGAGGGAGAATTTAAACTACCCTCTAGTGGGCCTGACTGGTACTTGTGCCAGCGTAAGTGGATACAAGCTGGGCTGCTGGGTTTCGGACCCTTTGGGCTCAGTGACTCGGGCCACACTCGGGCCACACTTCCCAGTCCTGCTCTTCCTCCTCCCTTTCAGCACAATCCAGCCCCTCCAGGGGTCAGACTCTGTGGCCAGGAGTGGGGCAGCTTTTGGCAGGAGATCAGAGCCGTGGCCTCGGGCAGGGGCGTGGACAAGAGCAGGCAGAAGGGGTCCCAGCCATGGGCGAGGGAGGTGGGAGAGAGGGGGAGAGACATCCCTCTGGGGTCTGCAGAGCCAATGCCCAGGCAGGCCGAAGGTCTGACTCAGCCTGGCTCCTTCTTCTGGGCCCTCATCACATGTTTGTGGTCTGGACCACAGGCCCCAGCGACGACAGTGTTTGACCATGAACTACACAGCAGACAACTCCTCCATTCCATTTCTGGTACAGTCCTGTAGGATTTCTTGAAATCTTGTTCATGTGGTTGCTATGGACCAGACACTCTTTCAGTTCTAAAGTTCAAATGTAGCTTTTTCTTTAGAAAAAAAAAAAAAAACTGCCACAATTCAAAGTGAATTTTTTTTTCTATAAAAAGGAAAAACAAATAGTGCCTTTTTAAAAAACCATAGCCCAAACTGGAACACTGAAATATGAGACTGATATGTAAATATGCATACCCTCTCATAAAAATAGGGTGGTTTTGGTTTATTTACTTTCCCCCTTCATTTGTTGAATGTCATTGAAAATCCACCAAAAGCCATCCTGTAATGAGCAGAGTGAATGCAACACTATTCACACCTCTCCCTGTTTACAGCAGATAATTTTTTTTTTTTGAGACGAAGTCTCGCATTGTTGCTCGGGCTGGAGAGTAGTAGCGCGATCTTGGCTCACTGCAACCTCCGCCTCTCAGGTTCAAGCGATTCTCCTGCCTCAGCCTCCCAAGTAGCTGGGATTACAGGTGCCTGCCACCACGCCTGGCTATTTTTTTTGTATTTTTAGAAGAGACGGGGTTTCACATGTTGGCCAGGCTGGTCTCGATCTCCTGACCTCAAAATCCACCTACTTCAGCCTCCCAAAGCGTTGGGATTATAGGCGTGAGCCACCATGCCCGGCCAGCAGACAATTTTTAATACAGGGAATGGATATCGAGCCGCTTACAGGAGCATGGTTTGTTGTTGCAAAAATTATCCAGTTACCCATTCTTTATTCTCTAGTAGGGAGGTGAATTTCCAAAGTCCCAAACAGCTGAAGTGGCCTGAGGGAGACAGTGCTCCAGGATCTACCAGAGGGTTTTGAACGAGGGGCACATGGGGAAGACTTGGAGGTCTGTATCCTCCTCAAGGAAGCGCTGTGATGGTGCTTCCCCCAGGTGGAAGCTGGGAACTGCCCCCTCAAAGGCGAGGCAACTGCGTTGCAAGGGGTTCAGGTGCTGTTCCCCGCTTCTTCTCTGTGTGGTTCTGACCTGGTTATTTAACATTACTGAGTCTCTGTCAAATGAGAATATTGCTATCCACTCGAAGGTGTGCTACAAGGACTAAATGAAAACATGCTTTTGCAGCCAAGGAGGAACGTGGATACTCACTGGGTTACCCACGGACAGGAGTGGCCCTCTGGTAGTTGGGACATTCATGTTTTTTAAATCTCAAACGGATTTGAAAACAGGAGCAAGAATAACCAAGAGCAGGAGTGAAATGAAGAAAAGGGAGCATCTTGTAGTGCCACCAAGAAAGAAAGTGATCACACACACACACACACAGAGAGACAGAGAGAGAGAGAGACAGAGATATGGGGGTATGCAAAGGTGCAATGGAGCCCATTGAAAGAACCCCCCAGGGTCAAAGCAGGAACAATTTGAACAAATAAATCAATAAAGTTGCATTGGATTACAACCCAAAGCATACAATAAATACTCATGGGTCTATACCATATAAATACTTGACTGAATAAATTAATACATTTATTAACAATTTAATAAATTTAAGAATGTGCAAGAGACAAATTTCCCATGCAGACGAATTCTAGAGAACCTCTGTGGATACTCCATTCTCTAAGAGGTACAGCATGATTCCCCACCTCGCAAGTGTGAGCTGTGTATGGGGGCTTCCTCCCAATGCATACAGCCAGGAAAGAGGGGCTAAAAGGAATGACTTGACAGAGGAGGAACCTGACACACATTCCCTCAGCCAGACGCTCCAGGCCAGCATCCACAGTGATAAATCATGCTGATAGCATGCAGCTTCATTGCAACAGGATGAAAATGACACTTTACCTCTGCCATCTTCCTCGAAAAAACCCATAACCCCAGTACGAGCAGGAGTAAAACATCAAATACATTCCAGCAGAGGGGCGGCCTACAAAATACCTGACCAGCAATCCTCAAAACTGTCAAGGTCTTCAAAAACAAGGCAAGTCTGAGAAGCTGTCACTACCACGAGGCGCCCAAGGACACCAGACGACCCAGTGTAATGTGGGATCCTGGATGGGATCCTGGGACATGAAAAGGACATTAGGTAAAAACAAAGCAAATCTGAACAAACTGTGCACTTTAGTTAATAATGATGTATCAATAGAACTGTATTAATTCTAACAAATGTACCAACTGGTATGTAAGATGTTAATAACAAGAGAAATTTGGTGAGAACACAAAGCAAGGTATATAGGAGTTGTCTTATCTGCTCAATTTTTCTGGAAACTTAAAACTGTTCTAAAAAACAAAATCCATTAATTAAAAGAAGAAGGAGGAGGCGAAGGAGGGTTCGTTCTTTCTTTTGACATGTCTCAATAAAGGGCTGGCCTGAGGGAGGCCGTGGCCAACATGCCAGGTGAGGTGGGCTCAGACGAGGGAAGATGGGGTATCCTTTTACACACCAACGTTGTGCAAAGGTGGGCAGACCTCTGAGGGGAGCCAGGGAAAGGAGTCTGCGTCAGTGACCCAAGTCCACAGACTGTTTGCCTCGTGTTCAACATCAACGTACAAGGCGAAGCATTTTGGGATCGTTAAACGTAATTCAGCAAAGGAGGAAAATGTCTTTGCCATTTATAACCATAATGCTCTTCTAAGGAAGGGACATCCTGTCCTATAAAGATCCTTTTGTTCAGCCAAGCACCTCCATGGATTCAGATATGCCTGGAGCCAAATTTGGAAGATAACAGGGAAGACTGGAAGAAAAGAGAGAGGAAAAACCTAGCAAAGTGGCAGAAGGCTGGGGGCTCCACAGATCAAGGGCAGTGAGAAGCCCTCCTGGGAGACTGGCTGAAAGGGCTTCTGCAACAGGACTCAAAGTGGTGGCTTTAAGTCATCTGCGCTCAGTTCCACCACGTGAACTTACTTGGTGGCCCACAACTCATCAGTACATATTCTGCTGACACGACAGCCCAGGGCATCCCCATTTGTTGGGTTGGGAAGGGAAACAAGGCAAAGAGTTTATTTTGGTGCCTACTGGGGTAGAGATAAAGAAGCAACTGCAGGACACAGAGCAGGAAACAATAATTCAGTAGGTGAATTCACAGAAAGTGGCTATTGGGTGAATGGAGGTCCCCTAGGGGCCCTCTGGCATATCTTCGGGGAGAGTTGAGCCTTCTGTGTATCCTTCCTGGGAGGGTTTGCATCGATCGAATAGAGAGCAGAGGCCAGAAGATACCAGCTGATCTGGGCTGGAGGACTCCAACTCAGTGCAAGGGGGACTGGGTCCATGTGGTCAGCATGGCTGGGTATTCTATGTTCACATGGGCCTGTGGCTTTTCCAGAGAAGATAGGAGCCTGGAACTTGCAAATACACAGCTCTCAGAACAGGCCAGGCGTGTTGGCTCACACCTGCAATCCCAGCACTCTGGGAGGCTGAGGCAGGCAGATCACCTGAGATCAGGAGTTCAAGACCAGCCTGGCAAACATGGTGAAACCCTATCTCTACAAAAAATTAGCCACACGTGGTGGCGTGCACCTATAATCCCAGCTACTCTGGAGGCTGAGGTGGGAGAATCGCTTGAACCTGGGAGGCAGAGGTTGCAGTGAGCCGAGATCCCTCCACTGCACTCCGGGCTGGCCGACAGAGTGAGACTCAGTCTCAAAAAAAAAACAAAAAAAAAACCCCCAAAAAACGAAAAGAACAGGCCCCGCACCTAGTAGGTCTTCAGCACACCCTAGTTCCTCTCCCACCATAGCTCTGCCTAAAGAATGCACCAGCCTGGGTGGGCCCAGAGAACACGGTGCCGTGCTGTTCCTGTATCTGGGTGTGTGTTTGCTGTTGCTGACAATTAGCTCTCATGGGTAACAATTGAACACACTATTTACTAATTAACACCCCCCAGAAAACATCTGTTTTTCTTCTTTCTGGCTGATTTTTGAAATGGAAATCACTAAGTAGCTAAACTGATCGTGTGTGTTGTGTGTGTGTTGGCGGGGTGGGGAGTAGGAGAGCAGGGAGGTACCCAAGAACAACTCGATTTAAAATCCCCACCACCACCTGCACCACACTGCCTGGTACATGATAACGGGCATAGGTTAGGCTTTCAGTAACTGGTGGCTATTGTTGCTGTTGTCATTAGGAGCCACTGGAGGGTTGGGATGGGAGATGGCAGGGGACAAATGCCAATGCTTCGATGTCGAAAAGTTTATCGGATGGGCAGCAAGAAGGACGGCGGAGAGCTCTGGGAAAGAAGGGGCCCTAGAGAATCAACAGTGGTTCAGAGGGGGTGGAGGAGGATCCAGGGCAGATAGGAGTGAAGATGAGATGGAAATGAGAGAGACCCATGATTAAGGGACAGGGTCTCCAGGCGGCTGAGAAAGGGAGCATTTGTAGTGTTTGGTGCCAACCACAAAGCACAGGTGTGGTCTTACCAGCTTCCAAAACAGCCTGGCAGGTCAGCATTTCGGTCACACTTCCTGAGGTTCAAAGCCCTCTTCATAGACTCTTCCCCTCCATGTACCTCTCTGTGCCTAATGACTTTTTACACATGTGGCTGCTAAGCCGGGGCCCCTGTCCTGGCATGGATGCGGTTGTCAGCATCAGGGCAGCGCTCAGGCCCACCAAGGTATTTTCTGGATCCTAGCTCTGTCTTTCTGTATCTCATCCAGCCCTCAGGGAATCTGTGAACTCTGTCCGCTGACAGTCAAAGAGCACCTCGTTCTCTGCAATGAGTTATTTTAAAAGTTCCCCCAACTTTCAACTCCCAAGCAAAGAGGAGCCTGCCCTCCCAGGCTCGTGTTGCTACTGTTCCCGAGACTGTGTGTTGCTGGGGTCAACTGCTGGTACCCGTCAGCTTGGTCCCCCTGCTCTGGGCCCACCTCACTCAATAAAGCCAGCTCTGGCAATCCTTTCCCAGAGGGGCTGCAGCTGAGTGCTCTCCACCAACCCAGCAATCAACATCCTCACGACTGTTTCCAGGGCCATGGGTCAGAGAACCTTCTTCCCTTTTCCATCCCAAGAATGCAAAGCCCTAATGGATCTTCTGGAAATTTTTTGGCTAGAGAGCTCTCCTTCCCACTTGTCCCCTACAGAAAAAAAAAAAAAAAAAAAAGCAACCCCATTAACCTTTGGGGTCAAATTGTCAGTAAGGAAAACCCAGGCATTAGAAATACAGTGCTAGTCTCCTCCTGGCTGCAATATGTGATATCTAGTATGTATCATGTAGGCCGGGCGCGGTGGCCACGCCTGTAATCCCAGCACTTTGGGAGGCTGAGGTGGGAGGATCACTTGAGGTCAGGAGTTCAAGATCAGCCCGGGAAAAATGGTGAAAACCTGTCTTACTAAAAATACAAAAAAATAAGCCGGGTGTGGTGGCAGGTGCCTGTAATCCCAGCTAATGGTGAGGCTGACGCAGGAGAATCGCTTGAACCTGGGAGGCGGAGGCTGCAGTGAGCCGAGATGGCACCACTGCACTCCAGCCAGGCTACAGAGCAAGAGTCTGTCTCAGAAAAAAAAAAAAAAAAATATATATATATATATATATATATATAGATTGTGTGTGTGTGTGAGAGAGAGAGAGATGGATATGTAGTAATATCAGATATAATATGTAGCATATAATGTATAATACGTAACATATAATATGTAACTGTGTGTGTGTGTGCATCCCAGGAACTGGCATATACTAGGTTCTCAACAAATGTAACAAGTATTATTTTTTAATTCAATCAAATATACTATACCACTTTTCTTTACAATAAAATTTTTCTACAACAAGAGACATTCCAGCTCCCTGTCAGATCTATTATTACGCACTTTACTCATCGTGAGGAGTTCTTAAGTTCTAATGAGGTAAGGAAGTTCTACTTTAGTGAAAGAGTGAAACTTCCTTACTGTTCACTAACCTACATCTCAATTACCTCCCAACATGTTTGCAGCATGTACCCTGTCAATGGTAGGCAAGAGGAAGGTGTGACCCACAAAGATCAAGGAATCTAAGCCGGCCAAGATTTGCTTTTTTATAGCTCAACCTTCCCAACATTTAAAAGGAAGGCGAGTGGGGTCTAACCCATAGCCCACGCTGTTGGTCCTGCTCTTTGTTAGAGCATCAGTCTCACGTCCTCAATACACTCTGTACTTTTCCAAAACCACCACCACCTGAATATATTTTTTTAGAACTTCTCTAACATTGAGCAATGGGGACACTGGGTATTGTCAGTTTTCTTAGATTTCAAAGGAAAGTTTCAAGACATTCTCACAGGCGAAAAAGGGGAGCATGTGGAGGAGGTCAAAGTGATTTCAATTCCATGGTTAGAAAAATTACGAAAGAGATAAGAACATAAAGGATACAGTTCTGACCATGGAGTGTCCTTCAATCCTAATGCTGGTGATAGAGGGTGGCATGGGAGTGGAATTGCCCATGGAAACACAGAGATTCTCAAGAGCATGGAGTAAGGGGCAGTGCTGGGACATCCAATCCAAGTTGCAATCTATAAGCCCGAAGCCTCGAGTCCCCTTTCCTTCAGTACCCAGATGTTCATATGTATGTAACAGGAATGATTCCATAATCCATGCTGGGAATACTAGGGGAACATGCTCCAACTTCTTTGGAAACCCAAGGAGTGTCAGTCAGCAGGAAGGGGTGCCAAAGAGCTGAAGAGAAAGATCCCCTACCCACCTGCCATTCTTCACTTGGGAAGGCTGATCCTGCCAGGAAGGAAGGGAAAGGACCCAGCAGAGTCCTTCTCCTGATCTTGACTCAAAAAATAAATGGAGGTTGGGCATGGTGGCTCATGCTTGTAATCCCAGCACTTTGGGAGGCCGAGGCAGGCGGATCACCTGAGGTCAGGAGTTCGAGACCAGCCTGGCCGTCTCTACTAAAAATACAAAAATTAGCCGGGTGTGATGGTACAAGTCAAAAAAAAAAAAAAAAGAAACGGGATCCCGGAATCCTGAGTGGGGAGCAGATCTTAAGCTCATGTTGCCTCCAAATTGGTGCTTTGTAATCTGCTTTTGTAGCACGCACCATTGAGAACATCTCCCTATGTCCATAAATGTATATCTACAACATGATTTTTAATTGTATGAATGTGCCATATTTTATTTAATCAATCCGCTAATAGCAGACACAGAGTTCCTCCTAATTTTTCACTATAATATATAGTGCTGCCAAAAGTCTGACAAAAATATCTTTGCCCATTTGTCTGATTAATTCCTTAAGACAAACTACAAATGGAATTACTAGATAGGCACATTGATAAGACTACATTTAAAAGACTCTATTGCTAAATTTCCCTCCAGGAAAGGCATAGCATCTTACAATTGCATCAGTGACATAGGAGAATGCCTGTTCTCCCCAGATTCACTGAATGGGACTTACCATTTAAGACAAAAATGCTTGCCCAAGTTTTTCAAAGTGTATATGCATATGTCCTTTGATATACGAACTGCTCTTTTAGGAAACTACCCTAAGGAAACATTCATATGAGTTTACAAAGATATATGAACAAAGGCATGCAATGCAACAGTGTGGTGAATAACTAGCCAGTTTCTGCTATAGAGTCCCTTTGGTTACTGGCTGAGATATATCCCATCTAAATCCTCTTACCTTGTCTTCATCAAGGATAGCACTAGTTTTCCCGCTTCCTCATATTAGTATCATTAGTGTCACTATTATTAGTACATAGATCTTAATTCTTTTCCCCACCCTCCATATTCAGATACCAAATAGCAATGTTTTCATTGAAATACCGTTGGTATGCTTTGCACAGCCCTGCATTCCTGGGGCGACCACCCTCACAGCCTTTGACCCCAGGATCCCTTATTCAATCAATCAGACATATCACTGGCAAATCAATTGAGCCACCGCACCCGGCCACAAATCAATCTTTCTTAAAAGCAGCTTGTAACACATCACATCTTGGCTCAAAAACTTTTAGAGATTCCCTGTTTTTCACCGTATGAAGTCACTGTCCTGGTTCTCCATTAACATTACTCTCTCTCCCTAACCCTTCCCCAGCCCTCCTTCCTCAGGCCCCAAGATTAGCATCTAAGAAGCCAGCATCAAATCTGTTAGCAAACAAACCACACCTGTGAACAACCTTGGCTCTCCCTCTCTCCCCGTCTCGTTTCCTCCCACCTACACTCCTGGCCCTAGCCATTCTGGAAAGACCTGGAATACTTAGAGCATCTGAAGATCTGAAATGCAGGAAGGGAAGGCACTATGAAAAGCAGACATCCAATTCTGGGTGAGGCTTGACCTCCCTATCCTTGGTGCCCAAAGTTATCTTCATCCACTCAGCTTAGTTTCAGATTTCATTTCCTCACTCTGATAGTCCACCAATGAGAAATTCATGTAGATGGGTCACAAATGTTCTTTTACATGTAAATACTTTCCAGAGGGTTAAGGTATAAAGAACTGAGAATGAAGCTGTTAGCTCAATCAGAGCTGGCTTCAAACTCTAAGCAGCTATCCCGTGGACTTGGGGACTGGTGAGGGTGTGCTGGGGTGCGTGGTGGGCGAAGAGTAAGGTTGCCTTTGCACAGCATGGAAGACCTAAGGGATATGATAGGGTGGGGGAGAGGAAGGAGCCCCTCAAAAGGGGTGGGGGAGGGGAAGGAACCACCCAAAAGAAAGAGCATAGAAAGCAAAGCAAAAGGATGCCAAAACTTATTTTGCTTACATCAAAATTTCACTTTACAGGTTAAGCATGAATCAGGGAAAGGAAACAGAGATCCTCTTCCTAGTGCTCTTTCCTCTCTTTGCTCCCCTGGGTACCAGGAGTGCGACAGAGTGGGCCAGCTCAGGCAGCTGCAGGTCCCAGCCAGTGCTCTTCCTCACCCAGGCCATGCAGCATCAACACAATCACCATAGAACTCCTCTTAAGACATGCAAAGGAATTTTCCAACCCAGTTGAGTGCACTTTGCCCAAGTGTGCGGTGAAAAAGTTAAATGACACTTTGTGAAAGGGATCCTTACGCTACAAAAACTTTTTTCACCCATCACACCAAGCACTTGGTTTTGTCCTTGTAGGTGCAAAAGGGGCTGGAGTTATTTGATGAATTCTGAATGTTCTAAGGCTGCTTTTCTGGAAGGGTAAACAGAGAACCTTTTAGATGCCAAGACCTTTTAGAATAATGACCCCATGAGCAATCTCAGTTTATTTCAGAAGAGGAAACTGAGGTGCAAAGGATTGAAGTAACCTTCCAGAGGGTACACAGCTGGTGAGACAAAGTCTGGGCTGGGTCCCAAGCCTGCCTGACTCCGGACTCCCACACCCCACAGTGATACCAGAATCACCCTGAACATGGGAAACACGCTGCAGCTGCTGTCCTGATTCTAGCTTCTGACCAGGAGAGCTGGATTGACCAGGAAGCCAATGAAGCTAAGTTTCAGGGCCCCCTGCCTGCCCAAGGCCTCTCCCAAGGCCCTGCACCAAAGTTTCTATTTGTGACTTTGTTTTCTTAGAAAAAACTCCTCAACTATGTGAACATCAGGCCCTACAAACACCTGGATCCACCTCTGCTGACAAGGAACTCCTTAGAGGACTTGAGTTTTAGAAGGACAAGCTCCAAAAGCATTTCTAGATAGCCTCCAGAACACTGCTGTTTCTGACTCTTTTTGGAACTAGGTACAGAAGACCCCAGGCAGATGGACTGGCCTTTGGGGATTAAGGGAGACTTTCCAGAGCAGCTCAATTGATCTCTGGTGCCTGACCTTTGAACATCCAGTTTATAAACACATCCAAAGTGGTTTCTTTCCTGTCTTCATTTGGGACCTTCTGTAGACTCCAAATCCCATTTGCATGACCCAGGCCCATCGATAACCTCCTCCCATTCAGTCCATTCTCTTGTGGGACCAGAAGCCTAAGGGGCATCTCCAGGTCAAGAAAAGTGGGCTGGGGAATGTGCAGAGGGAGGGACAGCAGGAGGAGAGAAAGATGTGTCTAAAGATCTGGAGTCAGAGATCATCATGTGTTGTGGACATTGGAACGAATTTGGTGTGAAGGAAGCTGAGACTGAGACTGGAGGGGCTATGTCTTAGCCCATTTGGGCTGCAATAGCAAAAATGCCATAAACTGGATGGTTAATAAGCAACAGAAATTTCTTTTTTTTTTTTTTTGAGACAGAGTATCGCTGTGTCTCCCAGGCTGGAGTGCAGTGGCACCATCTCAGCTCACTGCAAGCTCCAGCTCCCAGGTTCAAGCCATTCTCCTGCCTCAGCCTCACAAGTAGCTGGGACTACAGGTGCCCGTCACCACGCCTGGCTAATTTTTTTGTATTTTTAGTAGAGATGGGGTTTCACTGTGTTAGCCAGGATGGTCTCGATCTCCTGACCTCGTGATCCACCCACCTCGGCCTCCCAAAGTGCTGGGATTGCAGGCGTGAGCCACCATGCCCAGCCCAGTAATTTATTTCTTACAGTTCTAAAGGCTGAAAAGTCCAAGACCAAGACACTAGCAGATCCAGTGTCTGGTGAGAGCCCACTCTCTGATTCACAGAAGGCTTCTTACTGTGCTGAAAAGGCAAGTGAGTTTTCTTGGGTCTCTTTGATAAGGGCACTAACTCTATTCATGAGGGTGGAGCCCTCATGACCTAATTATTTCCCAAAGGCCCTACCCCTTAATACTATCACGTTGGGGTTTAGGATGTCAGCATAGGAAATTTTGGGAGGTGGGGTAGGAGGGTGGGGGGTCCCAGACAGCAGTCTGGCAGAGGGTAGAATATGAAGGGACTTTTACACCACATTCAAGGGGATGTCAACTTTATCCCCCAAAATGAGGAGCAGCTTAAGCAAGGGAATGATATAAAGTAGTCCTCCTTTATCCGTGGTTTCAGTTACCCTTGGTTCGCTGAGGTCCAACAATATTCAGTGAAAAATTCCATAAATAAACAACTTATACGTTTTAAATTGCATGCCGTTCTTAGTAGTGTGATGAAATCTCACGCCACCCAGCTCCATCCTGCCCGGAATGTGAATCATCCTTTTGTCCATCGTATTCCTGCTGTAGACATGACTCAACCCGCCATCACTTAGCAGCCGTCTGGGTTATCAGATTGACTGTCATAGTAGCACAGTGCTTGTGTTCAAGTAACCCTTATTTTACTTCATGATGGCCCCAAAGTGCAAGAGTAGGGATGCTGGTGATTCGGATATGCCAGAAAGAGGCTGCAAAGTGCTTCCTGTAAGCGAAAAGCTGAAAGTTCTCAATGTGATAAGGAAAGAAAAAGAAATCATATGCTGAGGTTACTGAGATCTATGGTAAGAATGAATCTTCCGTTTGTGAAATTGTGGACAGTGTATTGTGTTACTTGTTCTGTTCTGGTATTAGTTGTTGTTGTTGTTACTCTCTTACTGTGCCTAATTTATAAGTTAAACTTTATCTTAGGGAGGTTTGTATGTATAGGAAAAAACATGGTGTACGTAAGGTTCAGGACATCCACTGGGGGGTCTTGGAATGTATCCTCTGTGGATAAGGGAAGGCTATTGTACTATTTTATTTCTCATTTTGAGAAGACCACTCTGGCTACAGAATGGAGACTGTGGTTCAGTAAAGAACGTGGCCGTGCCCTGCACCGTGATAATGCTGGCCTGCATCCAGGCAGAGGCAAGGTGACGGGAAAAGTGGATGGATCGGAGCACACTCTCACCACTGCGACCCCTGGAGTTTTTTTTATTTTTTTATTTTATTTTATTTTTTTGTCTGTTTCTCTTTTTTTATTTTATTTATTTTTTTAATTATTATACTTTAGGTTTTAAGATACATGTGCACAATGTGCAGGTTTGTTACATATGTATCCATGTGCCATGTTGTTTTGCTGCCCCCATTAACTCGTCATTTAGCATTAGGTATATCTCCTAATGCTGTCCCTCCCCCTCCCCCCAGACCCCTGGAATTTTTTGTGTTGAGAGGGATTCCAGGAACCAGTGTGTGGCTGGAGGGTGGCCAGTGGGGGAAGTTCCACCTGCTGTCTCTACCTTCCCCTTCTCCCTTTAACCCGGGTGGCTCTACTTTGATATGTTCTGTGTGTTCGGGTACCACGCAAGTTTCTGTTTGAGAAGGAAAAGCCTATTTCTCAAAATAAGTTTGGAAAAACTATTGGTTTGGGGGAATATTCAGGAGACAGACTAGAAAGGACTTGGTGATTGTGGATGAGCAAGGGAGGGGAGGTGGGAAGAACGAGGGGGAGGAAGGGGGTGCCATTCACTGAGTGGGGAAATGCTACAAGACGATCCAGATTGGTGGGGTCAGGAGGGTGATGTGGAGTCAGTTCCAGACTTTTGCCCTGCGGGACTTCCAGTCCTCCAGTAAGTGTTGGAATACACTGCCTGCTGGGCAAGGGGACCAGAGTGGTGAGAGTTCACGGGTGGTGCTGGGGCAGGAGGATCTCGCGTGCCAGGGGGATGTGTACTGGTAAGCTCCCTCCAGGGCCTCCTGAAGAACTCACATTTGGCCCCCGGGGGAGTGGCCCTTGGGCTCTGGCTGCCAGAGGCATCCCAGCCAACTGGGAAACTTCAACAGCTTCAGGTGGGTGAGTGAATGTAGTCTCCTTTCCTCCACTGCCTCTACCCTCTGTCCTGACCTTGACCACTCAGAGGCAGAGGTGAGCAGAGGAGGAGGGTAAAAGCAGAACGTGCCATCTCCATCCCCTCCCACCTTCTTCCAGCCTAGGCCGGGCCAAGGCCAGGTCAAGGAGATGAGCTCTCCGTTAGATAGGAAATCAACACTGCAATCTAGACCAGGTGTTTTAATATTTACAGGTACTCAGGGAGTTTTGAGATCTTCCAAGATGCTATCAAGGAACTGAAAAGTGCTGTCCAGCTATAGTGAGGGCTTTTTAAAGGCAGTTCCATGTCTATACCCCACTGAGTTCAGACTGTCCAATGAACCACTGACATTGTTACACATGCGTATTGTGGACAACTTGAGAAAACACTTGTCTGCAGGAAGATGAAATTAAAATCAAGTGTGATCCTACCACCGAAAGATAAGTGTTACTGATATTTTTTGTTAATAACATTCCAGTTTTTTATGTGGTTTTGGGGTAGCTTTTTATTTTCATGTGATTTCAAACTTGGAGAAAGTTTCCAAGATGAGTCCAAGGAGCTCTCATATGCTCCTCACCCAGATCCACCAACTGGCCACATTTTGTCCCATTTGCTTTCTTATTCCTTCTACCTCTCTCTCTCTAAAGTATTATTATATGTTAAATATATCTTAATATAATTATAGTTATGTTAAATGTATCTTAATATAGTTACAAATAATTATGTTAACTATATCTTAATGTAATTATGTTAAATGTTATGAATATTAAAATTATAATTTAAATAATATTCTAATATAGACAGACGTTTAGTTTCTGAACCATTTGGGACCACGCTGGAAGCATCATTTTCCTTTACACCATTTTCCTTCAGTGCCAGAGGGGACCAGAGCAGTGAGAGGTTGTGGGGGGATCCTGGGCCAGGATCATCCCCATTTCCTAGAATAAGATAGTTCTCTTAAATAACTACAGTACCAACATAGGAATCAGGAAATTTAGCATTGACACTATTAACTAATGCACAGCCCATAAACAAATTATATCAATTGTTCCAATAATTTGTGTTTGTTTGTTTTGTTTTTTTAGACGGAGTTTCACTCTTGCTGCCCAGGCTGGAGTGCAATGGCTCAATCTCAGCTCACTGCAACTTCCACCTCCCGGGTTCAAGCGATTCTCCTGCCTCAGCCTCCCGAGTAGCTAGGATTACAGGCATGTGCCACCATGCCTGGCTAATTTTGTATTTTTAGTAGAAGCAGGGTTTCTCCATGTTGGTCAGGCTGGTCTCGACCTCCTGACCTCAGGTGATCCGCCCTCCTCGACCTCCCAAAGTGCTGGGATTACAAGCGTGAGCCACCGCGCCAGGCCCCAATAATGTTCTTCATAGCAATTTTATTTCCTGACTGAGCATCCAGGCCAGCATCCCCCATTGCATTGACTTTTCAGGTCTCTTTAGTCTCCCTTAATCTGGGATTGTTCCTCAGTCTTTATCTTCCGTGACCTTAGCATTTTTAGAGAATATAGTCCAGTTATTTTACAAGATGCCCATCAACTGGGGGTTGTCTGACATTTCCTCATTATTAGATCCAGGTGTTGCATTTTGGGAATACAAAAGCCCGAGAAGTGATGTTTCCTCAGCATGTCATAGCAGGATGCAGATAAAGTGGGCCTGCCCCACCATGGGTGGTGCTTATGTTCACCACTTGGTTAAGGACAGATTTTTTTTTTTTTTTTTTGAGACAGGGTCTCGTTCTATCGCTCAGGCTGGAGTGAAGTGGTGCAATCATGGCTCACTGCAGCCTCAAACTCCTGGGCTCAAGCAATCCTCCTGCCTCAGCCTCTTGAGTAGCCGGGACCACAGGCATGTGCCACCACACCTGGCTAACTTTTTGTGTGTGCGTAAAGATGAGGTTTCCCTATATTGCCCAGGCTGGTCTCGAACTCCTGGGCTCAAGTGATCCTCCCACCTAAGCCTCCCAAAGTGCTGGGATTACCAGCATAAGCCACTGTATTCGGCTGAAGGACAGATATTTTTTAAGAAAATTCAGATCACATTGAATATGCTGTTTTGTTAACTCCTTTTTCACTTACACTATTATAAAAATTTGGCAGGTTTTAAATATTCTTATAAAGCATCATTTTTTTCTTCTTTTTTGAGACAGAGTGTCTCCCAGGCTAGAGTAAAGATTTCAGCTCACTGCAGCCTCGACCTCCTGGGCTCAAGCGAACCTGCTGGCCTCAGGCCCCCTGAGTAGCTGGGACTACAGATATATGCCACCATGCTCTGCTACTTTTTTGTATAGACAGGGTTTCACCACGTTACTGAGGCTGTAGCATCATTTTAATAGCTGCCTAATTTCCATGGTGCACACACTGTGTTTACTAATTATAACTCCTATTGTTTTGTCAAATTTCAACATTTTGTCACGTTTTACTACCATTAACAATGTTGCACAGAACATTTTTATAGATAATTCTTTATGTCCATCAAAGATTATTTCCTAAGGGTAAATTCCTAGAACTGGAATTGGTAGTCAAAGATTATGCTTTTTTTTTTTTTCTTTTTTTTGAGATGAGTCTCGCCCTGTCGCCCAGGCTGGAGTGCACTGGCAGGATCTCAGCTTACTGCAGCCTCTGCCTCCCGGGTTCAAGCAATTCTTCTGCCTCAGCCTCCCGAGTAGCTGGGACTACAGGCGCCCGCCACCATGCCCAGTTAATTTTTGTATTTTTAGTAGAGATGGGGTTTCACCATATTGGCCAGGTTGGTCTCAAACTCCTGACTTCATGATCTGCCCGCCTGGGCCTCCCAAAGTGCTGGGATTACAGGCGTGAGCCACAGCACCTGGCCCTGGGTATGCATATTTTTAAGGCTAAAAAGTGCCATTAATAGGGCCCTGCCTCAAAAACATTGTTCAAATTTCCGCTCCCCATCTTAGTGTATGCAAGGGCCCATTTTGCCATCTGCCTCCCTCTAACATAGGGTTTGGTCATTTTCCAGAATCTTTTGTTGCTTTAATTAGTGTTTCTTTAATTAGAAAATTTGACTTTTTTTTCATATATTTTGAGCCATTTATGTAACTCCTTTTCTTGAGTTTCCTATTTATATCCTTCGCTTATCTTTCTGTTGAGTTTTCCTCTTTTGTTAAAACATATGTAGATTTCATAGTTACCACTGTATGAAAACTTTGTAAATTCAGCTTTGAGTTCTTTGCTGACTAAAGAGAGTTCTGTGCTTTTTGTTTTATTTTGTTTTAATTTCCAAATAGCATTTCCTTTACTGGATTTGTAATTAATTTTTCAAGTTGTGTCTTCTAGAAGAAGAGCAGGACCTGGAAGCAGGAGAGTTGAAAGGTCAAGAGCACATGCTTTGGGGTGAGGCAGACCTGCTGCTGAGTCCTGGCTCTGCTAGGGGACTTTGGTAGGGGCGGGGGGCCCACGTCACTGGGGCTCCGTTTTCTCATCTGTAAAGTAGGAGATAATAGTAGGGTCCTGGTGAAGACTAAATGAGACACTGTGTGCAAAGGGCCTGCTGCACCGCCCTCAGTCAGCGTTGCTTGTGACGGTTGTTTCGTTATTGTCACTCAGTTGCCTGAGGGGAACATTCAGAGAGACTTATCGGCAGGACGTGTACAAAGAGGACAGAAGAGCAGATGCAGCCTCCAAGAGTGAGCTGCTGAGGACGAGAGGTGGGTTTCTCAGGGAAGCTTGAGGGTGGGCCAGGTCCGTGGCTTGTTGTGCAGGGTCTAACATTGGCATGCTGCGATGACCTGCTGGACGATTAGTCACAGGACTGACACTGCTCTCAACCCTGCTAGGCTTGAAGTTAGGGTGTCTGAGTGGATACACAGTTGTCATTTGGATGGGTTCACTTTCTACGCTGCACAGATGGCGTTGTCCTTTGGCGATATTCAACAGCTTCTTAAGGTTCCTAGACGTAGATCTGCAGCTGTGGACTTGGTGTTTTAACCTAAGTCAGTAAGCACTTATGGGCCTCTAAGTGGGGAATGAACTTGGAAAACACTGAACCTAGTGTGCAGCACATAGTAGGTACTCATCTGCAAGGTACCTCCCTTTCTCCCTCCCTCTCTCCCTCCTCGCCCTCTTCCTCAGGGACACAGCCGATGACCTGAAAGAGCGTGAGCCAACGTCTGTCCCAGCTCTGGTCCTGCTTTGTGCCTGCCCTGTGATACTGGGGAAGTTGCTCATCCCTGGACTTCTCCTTTCTCCTCCATAAAACATGGCTTTGGGAGCAACTTGCTCTCCAAGGGCCATTCCAACTCTAGCATTATAATTTTGTCATATGGGATTTGGCATAATTGGTTATCTCCGAACACTTACGCTTTTTTTTTTTTTTTTTTTTTTTTTTCAGAGTCTCGCTCTTTCACTCCGGGGGGGGGGGGGGGGGCCCCCCCTGCCCCCCCCCCACCCCGGTCACCATGTTACCAGAAGGTCTTGACCTGGACCTCTGATCGGCCCCGGCCTCCAAATCTGGAAACTTACACTTTTAAGGTAAAATGAGAGGCAGGAGGTGCAAACAGCCCCACGCACAAATGCTCCAGGGTGTTTAGGAGAAACCCCGCACCTTGAGCCTCTTTTCTCACCCAATCTTCTTTCCAGACCTTCCTTCCCTCCTGGCTAAATGTCCTGTAGAAGCGCTAATGTGTCCATGTGCCCCCGGAAGCCAGACTTTCCCTGGAAGCACAGCTGTACTAGCTAACTACTCATAAGACACTAGCTATGCTGATGTTGATGAAAAGGGCTGAATTCTTTGAAGCCTCGTGGTGGAAATTTAAAGAAAATAATGTGAGAGCGTCACAGATAACTGCACATTCACCACCACAAATGGTACCATCCCGGAGACAAATATGTAATAGTTCAGAACTTGGGAAAATGGCCCAGGATCGAGCCATGCTAAGAATGGGAGCAATTTGGCTGATACATAGCTGTCCTGTGGTCCAACAGGGGAAAAAAAAAAGGTTCTAATTACCCAGCCGCAAGCCTGTATTTAGATGTAAAAGGGAGGAAATAGCTGAGCTCTGTTCTAGTCACAGACGTGCCAAACGGGTCAAGAGAAAAGCCTTCTGCCCAGACCACTGCTGAGCCCACGGCTGGCCTGGGCCCAGGCTGCCCAGCCGATGAGCCTCAGATGGACCTCCAGAAGGCCACAGCGGCCCCACTTTATCCTCTGCCTATTGTCCCAGGACATTGGCCTCAGACAATTTCCTCCTCAAAGTTTCTTCACTTTCTTTGGTGTCCTGTCTCATGCAAATCTGTTGGGGATGGGAGGAATTAAGGACAGGAAGATCAAATGGCAACCCCTGCCTCTGCAGTGATTAAAAAAAAACCAGAGCTCATCCATATGGCAGCGGCATTTCTGACCTGGTCCAGCATTCCTCCCTCACCCTGTGCTTTCTGAAACTCTCATGCATCTTCCGAATGTCACCTGCTGCCATGAGGTCAGCACGGATGAGGGTCAGCGTGGATCTCCGGTTCTACTAGGCTGCCAAAGTAGCAGAGACAAGCTTCAATCCTAAGATATTTAGGACCTGACAAATACCCCATCTCAAGAACTTACAGAAACCTCAGCATGGACAGCCTGCAGTGAAAGGATGCTTACTTCCTAGGAAGGGCATTTCTGCTTGGGAAATGCTCAGCTGTGCCTCCGTTTCCCTTAGTCTTCCTCTGAGCTGCAGGTGCTTGAGACTGAGAGGCTTTCCACACTTCCCAGAAGAAGCAGACTTGATGGTGCTTCCTATCTCCACGCAAAACAACTACTGCAGATCCTCACCTCAGACGGTGCTGATAGAAACACCCACACCTGCTCGCAGCGGGTCTGGGCTTTCCTAGTCAATTATTTTACCTTCAGGGCGTAGAGGTAGGAGAATGAAACAAAGATTGCACAGCCTTGGCGAAAAGAAAAGGAGAAATTCAGGGAGGAGGAATGAGGGATCCTCTTTCTTGTGTGTGGGTGTTAGCTTGCCTCCCAACCACACTGACACTTGCTGTGCCATTGATTTGACTTTTCTCCTATCTTAACTATAACAAATCATTAAAAAATCAGTTTATCAAAATATAAAACGGAAATATATGTGCTTGTGATATTTTCCCCTTCCCACAGCCTAGCAAAGCAAATCCCATCTCTGGTCACTGTCCCCCTGCCCTTCCTTCCTTGGGAGCTCCTGGGTCTGCTATCTTGGTTCCTGAGCTTCTTCTCTTCTGACAAAACATGATTCTTCTCGGGTTCATGTTATTCTCCTGCCTCAGCCTCCCGAGCAGCTGGGACTACAGGCGCCCGCCACCACGCCTGGCTAATTTTTTTATTTTTAGTAGAGACGGGATTTCATCGTGTTAGCCAGGATGGTCTCTATCTCCTGACCTCGTGATCTGCCCGCCTCGGCCTCCCAAAGTGCTGGGATTACAGGCGTGAGCCACCGCGCCCGGCCAAGCTGATTTATTAAATACTTAATTGTATTTAGAAAGGGGCAGGAAAATTGTTTATAGGGGAAAAAGAAGAGATTGAGAGTGGGAGTGGGAAGAGAAGGGAGAGAGTGACAGGCCAACCGGAGTTGGGTTCAGAGAGAGTTTCTCTTTTGTGCTGAGGTGAGAAATTGAGAAAGAAAGAGAGGTAATTTTTTTTTTTTTTTTTTTTTACACGGAGTCTCGCTCTGTCACCCAGGCTGGAGGAAAGAGAGACACTTTAAGGTGGCTTTGGGATGTGACAGTCGTGAAGAGCCATGGTAGTGGGAAAACAGGATGTGTGGGTTGTGAACCTCTCCTTGAACAATCTGTGAGGGTTCTCAGTAAAGATCTGGAAAGAAAACTCAATCCCTGACCAATAATGCTCATCAAAAGCCACCTCCAGAAAAATATTTAAAATGATCTCCTGGCAACCTCCCATGTCTCTGAATTCCCAGTAGGTTAAGTCCCATCTCAGAGTATACTCATCTCTTCAAAAGTGACCCATGGCCTTGTGGCATTGGGCTGGGGCTGGGTTGAGCAAAGGAGGCCTGCTCCTGCATGCTCCACCAGTTCCTCACGACCTGGGTAACACACCCAGGAGAGCTGAGCCTCCAGAAAGTGTGTCCTCAGTGAGCTTTGGAACCACTGTTAGGCAGATTAGGAATAAGAGCAACAACAGTAATAATAAAGGGCGCTTATGATGTGCTAGACATTGGGCTAAAGGCTTTACTTTCAGATCTCAGTCCTTACAAAAGCCTGGAGGCAGGGATATTATCTCCTCTTACAATGAGGAAATTAGGGCTCAGAGATGTTGAGTGGGTTGTCCAAGTTCACCCAGCTTGTAGAAGGTGACATCAGGATTCAGACATTGAACTCTCTGACTCTAGTTTCCAATTTTTTATTCATTTTGACACAGGAGCACACTCATCCCATATCTATTTCTTGGTATGACAGATGAGGAGGCCCAGGCACACGGAGATTAAATCACAGTCCCACGGTTACACAATCAATGATTGGTGGAGATTGGACTAGAACCTCTGCTTCTTGGCTTCCTATTTGCTCTTTTATCACAGAACCCTCCTCTTCCTATCCCCTGCCTGAGAGGTTGGCCTAAGGCTTGAGAGCTCTGATTGGATGGGCAGGGAATAGGGTGGGACTGTGGAGCAGGATTTACCCCCGGGGATGAGCAGCCCAGAGAATGTGGGCTCAGTGGCAGGGAGGGATTGAGATGTGCCCAGATTGTCTTGGTTTCTCCTGGACTTTTCCAGTTTTAGCACTGAAAATCCTGCTTTCCAGGAAACCTATCAGTCCCAGGCAAACTGGAACTGTTGGTCCCTCTACCAGGGCCTGAGCTGGCAGCAGCTTCCTGGTCTTCGGGACTGAGGTCAAGGCTTTTCATAACTGAGGGGTCTTTAGAGCCCCAAGACCTGACTTGGGACAGCCAATGAGATACCAAAAGGCTGCCCAGGCCTTGGCTGGAGGGGTCAGTCATCCAGGTCAGACCACAGTGATAAGAATCTTCAGGGCTGGTGGGCATTTTAAGCAGCATTTAGTTCAACCCATCATTTGACAGATGGGGACCCTGAAGTGCTAAAACCTCTCCTGAGATTCTGCAGCATGGGAGGTGTAAGAGTGGGAGTAGGTCTCCAGGGAAGCCAAATCCTCTGCTTTGCTTAACACGTCACATGGCTTTTCTTAACTTCGTCATGTGTCTAGAGTAGTGGTTCTGAAAGTGGGGTCCCTGGACCAGCAGCATCAGCATCACCTAGGAGCTTATCAGAAATGCAAAGTCTCTGGCCCAGACCCACTGAATTGGAAGGTTTCGGAGTGGAGCCCGGAGCTCTGTGTTTTAATAAGTTCTACGGGTGATTCTGATGCAGGGTCAAATTTAAGAATCGCCACTCCTAAGGCATGGGTTTTCCAGAAGACTGACCTCCTCTGATATGCTTTGTCTGTGTCCCTACCCAAATCTCATCTTGAGTTGTAGCTCCCATAATTCCCACATGTTGTGGGAGGGACTTGGTGGGAGATAATTGAATCATGGAGGTGGTTTCCCCCATACTGTTCTCATGGTAGTGAGTAAGTCTCACAAGATCTGATGGTTTTATAAGGGAAAACCCCTTTCACTTGGCTCTCCTTTTCTCTTTGCCTGCCACCATGTAAGACGTGCCTTTTGCTTTCCACCATGATTGTGAGGCCTTCCCAGCCATGTGGAATTGTGAGTCCATTAAACCTTTTTCTTTATAAATTACCTAGTCTCTGGCATGTCTTTATCAGCAGCGTGAAAACAGACTAGTACATTCTCAATGGCAGTATTGTAAGTTTTCATCCTTTTCCCCACGTCCAGCATGGGACCCTGCTAGGGTCTGAATGTTTGTGTCCCCACAAAATCCGTTTGTGGAAATACTAACCTTCAAGGTGATGATATGAGAAAGTGGGGCCTTTGCGAGGTGAGTAGGTGGTGAGAGTGGAGCACTCAGGAATGAGATTAGTGCCGTTATAAAGGAAGCCCCAGAAAGACCCTCGTCCCTTCTGTCATGTGAATTTACAGTGAAAAGATGGCCATCTATAAGCCAGGAAGAGGGCCCTCATCAGACATCGAATCCACCAGTGCCTTGATGTTGGATTTCCCAGCCTCCAGAACTGTGAGAAATAACTTCCCATTGTTTATAAGCTACCCAGTCTCTGGTATTTTGTTATTGCAGCCTGAAGAGACTAAGACAGACTTGGCAGTTGTAGGAATAGGCTGCGGTCTGAGGGCCCTGGGCACCCAAAGAGAGTGGCCTCCCTTGTAATCCCAGCACTTTGGGAGGCCAAGGAGGGCAGATCACGAGGTCAAGAGATCGAGACCATCTTGGCCAACATGGTGAAACCTTGTCTTTACTAAAAATACAAAAATTAGCTGGGCGCAGTGGCATGCCCCTGTAGTCCCAGCTACGTGGGAGGCTGAGGCAGAATTGTTTGAACCCAGGAGGCAGAGGTTGCAGTGAGCCGAGCTCACACAACTGCCCTCCAGCCTGGTGACGGAGCGAGACTCTGTCTCAAAAAAAAAAAAAAAAAAAAAAAAGTGACCTCCCTGAGGGGAGAGGAGGCAGGGCCCATTCTCCAAAAGGGGCATCTGTTCTATGACTGCTCTTTATGACCAAGTGGAGATTGTTAGGAGAGCACAGAAAAGAGGCTAGAAGGAAGTGGAGGAACTCAGAGACAGTAGAGAAAGCAGGCAGAGGATGGAAGCTGTCCTAAGTGATCAGATCCCAACCCAGCCAGGCCTGACCCCTGACTGTTTCATGCCCTGCTGTGAGAGCTCCTGAAGCTGCTGTCCTCAGGAAGTGTCACCTGAACAAATTGACCACCAGGGAACATTACTGAAAGCAGCTTGCCCAAACAGATCAATATTTAATTTCTAACGAGCAATTTTCAATTAGATCCTTGATTTGACTGATGTCTCATCATTCGCCTGTAATCACTGCAGGTCTTTTGCTCCCCTCGGTGGCCAAAATGCCCCCGATGTTACAGCCATGATAACCTGAGTGTTCTATCCGGTAGTCTCAGCCAAATCGAAAGGCTTAGGGCAGTGCTTCTAAACGCGGGTGAGTTTGCCCTCAAGGGGATGTTCCACAGTGTCTGGGGATATTTTTGTTTGTCACAGCCAAGGGGTGTTACTGGCGCATAGCGAGTAGAGTTCAGGGATGCCGCCAAACATCCCACAATGCACCAGGAGAGCCCCACAACAAAGAATTATCACCCCGAAATGTCCACAGTGCTGAGGTTGAGAGGCACCGCCTTAAGGCCTCCTCTGTTTGTCAATCACAGTTAACCTCCGTGATCCTCTCCCTGGTCGTCTCCAACCGCACGCACTCTTAGAAGCATCCCCGCTCAGGCCACACCCACACTCACATGCTCACATGCACACACACCCCTGCACAGCATTCATTACCTACAATAATGCAGTCCGAACCCTGCAACTGTTTTTGTTTTGTTTTGTTGGTTTTTGAGACGGAGTCTCGCTCTGTCGCCAAGGCTGGAGTGCAGTGGCGCGATCTCGGCTCCCTGAAAGCTCCGCCTCCCCGATTCACGCCATTCTCCTGCCTCAGCCTCCCGAGTAGCTGGGACTACAGGCGCCCGCCACCACGCCCAAGCTAATTATTAGCCCAGGCTAAAAAATTAGCCAAGCTATTTTTCTGTATTTTTAGTAAAGACGGGGTTTCACCATGTTAGCCAGGATGGTCTCTATCTCCTGACCTCGTGATCCGCCCACCTCGGCTTCCCAAAGTGCTGGGATTACAGGCATGAGCCACGGCGCCCCGCCAAACCCTGCAACTGTTTAAGGCCCTGCAACCCCTGGGCCCACATGCCTTTCCAACATTTCCCCCCATTTCACTCCACTCTCTGAACTGCTGTCCCTACCCCAGTGACTCTCAAACTGGAGCATGCAACAGAACCACCAGGAGGATTTGTGAAAAATGCAGGTTGCTGGGCTCCATCCCCAGAGTTTTTGATTCAGCGCTATTAGCATTTCTTGAGACGATGCTGAGGCCACTGGTCTGGGGACCAGACTTTCATAACGGCCATCCCACAATAACTTGCCCTCTTCACCTCTGATCTTGGCCCCCAGCTGCTGCTCCTGCCCAGAGTACCTGAGTTCCATCCTTGGGGTCTGATTCTAGTGCCACCTCCCCCACCAGGTTGTCTCTGATGCCCAAGTGGAAGAAATGTCTCAGCCTCTGCTCTCTCCCAGCACTGCTCACCCCTCTGTAGCCATTTTTTTCTTCTTTCATTGACAATTTATTATTATTGTTATTATTTAATTTAATTTTATTTTATTTTGAGACAGAGTCTCACTCTGTTTCCCAGGCTGGAGTGCAATGGTGCAATCTCGTCTCACTGCAACCTCTGCCTCCCAGGCTCAAGCCATTCTCCCATCTCAGCCTCCCAAGGAGATGGGATTACGGGCATGTGCCACCATGCCTGGCTAATTTTTGTATTTTCAGTAGAGACAGGGTTTTACCACGTTGGCCAGGCTGATCTTGAACTCCTGACCTCAAGTGATCTGCCCGCCTTGGCCTCCCAAAGTGCTGGGATTACAGGCATGAGCCACAGCCCCCAGCTTCACTGACAATTATTTTAAATCATGCTTTACCAATCAGGCACACACACGAGGAGGATCTGGAGAAGGTTTAATGACAGGGACTATTTACAAAGGTGTGGGCAGAATTAAGGGACATTAACCAGGATGACGAAGCACCCCAGAGCTAACTGTTAGAAGTCAAAGCTACCCTGAGGGTTAGGGACAAGAAGGAGCAGGCACTAGAACCAGGAGAGGGTCACCTGACTGGAGCTGTGGCCTTGGGAAAAGAAACACAGAGGTTGCCAGGTGACAGCCTTGCAGGTAGGGAGCTGCGGGAATAACCACCCTGGCCTCGCTCTCCTCCTGCCCTCTGATGTACTGTGGGTGCCTCCCACTGGCTGAGCCCAAGAAAACAGAAGGTAGAGAAACCTCATGATACTGCCCACACAGGCCAGCCTCCTGGGGCTCAGAGCAGGTAGAGAAGGGCACAGAGAGATCTTGTGGGGCAAACAGGGGGTCTCCAGTGCCCCACCTTCCTCCCTGCTACCCAATCCTAGAGTACAGAACCTATATCAGAATTGTCCCCAAATCCAGGACAAGCCCAGGACCTTGTATCATATAACAGATTATTAATAAATATTTGAGGAATGAATCATTTCTCATTAGCTGATGTGCATGTCTGCTGATGAATTTTCAGACATTTTGTGGAATTCGGTCACTCAGAATATTCTAAGAATGTTCCCAGCACCACAGGAAAACGTGCCAGCCAAGGCCCCCTGACATGGCTGGGAAAAGCAGCTTGTCATATTTCCCAACTCCACACACCAATTTCTCACTTATCTATCACTTTGTCTTTCAAAACAAACAATAGAAAGTAAGGAGCAGCTATTTTCTCAGCTTCAAGTAATCAAAGAAAACACCAAGGAAAGGAATCGACAACAGGGGTATCAATTTTTTGTAAGTGAAATATAACCAAACTGAAATGAAAGGGGGAACAGTGACTGCAAAACGTATTTGCATTAGAAATGATCATGGGTTTACATCCACATAATTCTTATAAACATGTAAGGAAACAGCTAGAGCTTAAGAGAGAAGTGATCTACTCTGGCACTACTGGCTACCATTTATTGAGCATTTACTATATGCTGGGAACCGTCTAAGTGCTTTATGTATTTTATCTCAAATCTCACAGCTAGTGTTTGAACTATAAACCATTATCATTTCCACTTTACAGATGTTGAAACTGAAGTACTGGGAAGTTAAGCAAATTGCTCAGGTTCTTCTATCCAGAATTTAAATCCAGATCTGCTTAGTCAAATCCAGTTCTCACTAGAAAATAGATAGTTAAGAGTCAAAACACGAATCACCATAAAAACTCAGATTCAATGACTGTACAAGTGCCATTTTAACCTACAAAATGAGCAACAACCTTATTTAAAAAGTATTATGAGGAACTTCCACTGCTGAGGAGGCACTGGTGAAAGGTGTACTTCCATAGCTGGTGCCATGAACGATGCTTTCGTATAAATGACTCAGAAGCACCTAGGAGTGGCTTCCTCCAAAGGATTGGGGTGAGGGTGGGGTACAGCATCCATCAGCTGACTGGGTTTATCAGAGACAGGATACAGTTCTGCTGAAGACTTGGGACTGTGTGCCTCAGGGTCTAGAGCCCAGACAGAGGGCACTGCTGCATTAAGAGCTGTTCCCTTTCCCAGAAGGCTGGCTTCATCTGCTCCCAAGCCAGGCTTTCACTGACCTGGCCATGGCTGGTCCCAGGGGTGACAGACATTGAGCAGGTGGAGTGAGGTAGCAGGGGTGGAGGAGCCGCCTTGAGAGCATTACACCCCACCACAGGCTGGAGAAGTTCCCTGCCAGGAATGCCAGGCACTGCAAGGGGCCTCTAACCTTCCCCATCTGGACTTCTGGAAGCAACACCGGGGCTGAGTACATCCACTCCCTCTCTGTTAACTCCCCGCTTGATGCTGCCTCTTTTTCTTTCTTCCTTTCTCTCTGTCTCTCTCTCTTTTTTTTTTTTTTTTTTTTTTTTTGAGATGGAGTCTTGCTCAGTCACCCAGGCTGGAGTGCAGTGGCGTGATCTCAATTCACTGCAACTTCCCCGTCCCGGGTTCAAGCAATTCTTGTGCCTCAGCCTCCCCAGCAGCTGAGACCACAGGCATGCACCATCACACTCGGCTAATTTTTGTATTTTTTAGTAGAGAAGGGGTTTCACCATGTTGGCCAGGCTGGTCTCGAACTCCTGACCTCAAATGATCTGCCTGCCTCAGCCTCCCAAAGCGCTGAGATTACAGGCATGAGCTACCATGCCAGGCCTGTGTCACCCCTTTATTCAGCAGACTACTGTGTTTCAATTCCACCTCTGCCACTTTCACTCTATTCGGTCTTAGGCAGGTCACTTAAACTCTCATCTCCCTCCTCTGCAAGCATAAGTGCCTGCCTCACAGTTCTTTTTTTTTTTTTTTTTTTTTTTTTTTTTTTTGGTGGAGTCTCGCTATGTCGTCCAGGCTGGAGTGCATGGCATGATCTCAGCTAACTACAACATTCATCTCCCGGGTTTAAGTGATTCTCCTCCCTCAGCCTCCTGAGTAGCTGGGACTACAGGCGTGTGCCACCATGCCTGGCTGATTTTTGTATTTTTAGGAGAGACGGGGTTTCATCGTGTTGGCCAGGCTGGTCTCAAACTCCTGACCTCAGGTGATCTGCCCGCCTCGGCCTCCCAAAGTGCTGGGATTACAGGTGTGAGCCACCACGCCTGGCCCTGCCTCACAGTTCTATCATGAAATAACATACATGAAGTGTTTAGCAAGGGCCTAACACATTACAGGGACTTTATAAGTACCAGTTTCCTCTCCCACCCCGTCCTTATTTTTATCCTGTCAACAAATTAGGGTGAAAGCACCTCTCGTAGGTCTTCATTTTATGTGATAAGGCCCACCTTTTTGGGGCTTTAACTTCCCTCACATTTTTCTGATAGGGCCAAGTGGCTGTTGCTGGCAGCTGCTTCCAGCTCATGAAGTCAGCCAGGGGCTGGGCAGGGCAGTACGGCAGGGCTCCACCAGAGGGGAGCAGAGAGCTGGGGCTGGGGCTGGGGCTGGGGCTGCACAGGTGAACCTCAGCAGCAGAAAGGAGGCAGATGTGGCACATGGGTTGGGGGAGATCTCCGGGCTCTATCATTAGAGGCTGAAGGTTTGGGGGTGTGGACTGGTGTCACTCAACTGAGGACCCCAGAGGCAAAGTCTTACATGAGGGCGAGTCTTGAGTTAAACAGGAAGTATTCCAGGGAGTCTAGGAGAAACCTTCTTTAGACCAGGGAATGATCACAATAGCTGCTATTGATTGAACACGTTGCTCTAGTAAGGATATGACCTTGGGGGATCTTAAGTCAGTATATTTTTATCCAGGGTGATGGCTGGTGCCAAGCCTAGTAGACCCCAGCCCTAAAGTTATTCTAGAATGTAGAGAAGATATCCTAGCTGTCAAAGGGATTGCAGCCTAGGGAAGGGAAGGGAAGGGCATTGAGTAAGAGGAGATTCTTCCAGACGGGAAGGGGAAATAGAAATCCTGCTATTTCCCCTTGATGGACCATGGAAGGGAGAGGGACAGACGAGGAGAAGCAATGGCTGAGACACAGGCATCGTGGCTTCCTCAGCCAAAGTCCCAGGATGTGGTGGGGTGGGGTGAGGATGTCTTTTCTTTTTTTTTTTTAAGACCGAGTCTTGCTCTGTCACCCAGGCTGGAGTGCAGTGGTGCAATCTCCGCTCACTGCAAGCTCCGCCTCCCGTGCTCACGCCATTCTCCTGCCTCAGCCTCCCGAGTAGCTGGGTCTACAGGTGCCTGCCACCGCGCCCAGCTAATTTTTTGTCTTTTTAGTAGAGATAGGGTTTCACCGTGTTAGCCACGATGGTCTCGATCTCCTGACCTCGTGATCTGCCTGCCTCGGCCTCCCAAAGTGCTGGATTACAGGTGTAAGCCACTGCGCCTGGCCTAGGATGTCTTGAGGTGACGCCACCAGTGGAGGGGCTTGTGCATGTCGTCTGGGCTGGGACTCTGGGTAGAGACCCCCTTGTATGGAGCTGCCATGTTTACATGGAGCAGCCAGAATCAAATGGAGACCCGACCGGGTGGGGTGGAGAGGTCTGGGTTAGAGCTCCACAGCTTTTTCTTGGCATGGAAAGGGCCAGAAGAGCCAGTGGAAGGGACCTGCCATGCTAAGGGGCGAGGTGACCCCATGATGAAGGCCACAGTGTGTTTAACTTAGTAAGGCTCAGATGGAGGGAGCACCTGAGGCTCAGCAGGCTGAGCAGAGCAGTGAAGAGCTGGGATAGGGGCAAGTCGGCGAGGGAAGAAGACAAATTTCAGGTTCATCTCCATACTCTGGGAAAGAAAAGCCAGAAGTAGCCCACGGACCAGGCATCCCTGCCTCTACCTCCTGCACCTTCTCCAGTTCCAGCCACTCCTGTTCCCCCTTCACTGCAGCCACACCAGACTCCAGCCCTCAGCGCTGCCTTGCTGCCTTCCGCCACAGGCTTCTGCACCTCCCTTCTCTCCTGTCACACTCAGTTTCCTAGATTTTCTTGGCTTGGTCATTTTCCTCTCTCCCATGCTCTCTTTTATAATGCCACTCATTTTCGTTGGTTGTAACTTCTGCATTTATCTTTGCAGTTCTTTAACACCTGCTTCCTCGACAAGATTTTAAGCTCCACAGGGGCAGGGGCTGTGCCTGTTTTCTCTTATCATTGTGTGCCCAGCCCCCAGCACAGACACTGGCAAGCTATAGATCCTCAATCAGTATTTGTTGAATGACTGGATAAACAAGTAGCGGAATAAATGAACGGATGAATGATCTGTGACAGTTTCTTTGCAGGGCAACGAATTCTCCATTCATTTTCAGGGATGCATCTAGCACCGAAGGTTGGGGAGGCCAGAACAGTACCTGTGCAGGCTCCAGCCCTCACAGAAGAGAGCCGGTCTTTCCCCAGGTCATGCTTGTTCTGTCTTTACCTCAAAGTTAGGGCAGCATCTACTTTTTCAGATAAAGAAACTGAGGATTTCCAGGGTCTTTGAGTTTTGTTTTTACTTTTCATTATGAACATTTTCAGCATATAGGAAAAGTAAGGAGAACCGTATAATATCCTTTGGAGAGGATGTACTTCAAAATAAATTATCGCCTTGGTGCGGTGGCTCACGCCTGTAATCCCAGCACTTTCGAGGCTAATATGGGTAGATTACTTGAGGTCAAGAGTTCAAGACCAGCCTGGCCAACATGGCGAAGCCCCATCTCTACAAAAATACAAAAAAATTAGCCGGGCTTGGTGGCGCACGCCTGTAATCCCAGCTACTTGGGAGGCTGAGGCAGGAGAATTGCTTGCCCCTGGGAGGCAGAGGCTGCTGTGAGCCAAGATCACGCCACTGCACTCCAGCCTGGGCAACAGAGCAGGACTCCAACTCAAAATAAATAAATAAATAAATAAATAAATAAATAAATAAATAAATAAAGTAAATTATCATTATCATGACAATTTACCCCCAAATACTTCAATTTGCACCTCTAAAAAATAAGCATACTTCCCTACTCCACTAAAATACTGTTATCACTCCTAACAAAATTAACTGCAATTTACTTTTTTTTTTTTTTTTTTTAGACAGAGTCTCACTCTGTCACCCAGGCTAAAGTGCAGTGGTGCGATCTCGTCTCACTGCAACCTCTGCCTCCTGGGTTCAAGCAATTCTCCTGTCTCAGCCTCCTGAGAAGCCAGGACTACAGGCACGTGCCACCACGTCCAGCTAATTTTTTTTATTTTTAGTAAAGACGGGTTTTCACCATATTGGCCAGGCTGGTCTGGAACTTCTGACCTCAGGTGACCCGCTTGCCTCAGCCTCCCAAAGTGCTGGGATTACAGGTGTGAGCCACCGTGCCCGGTCAATTTTCTTAATATCATCTATCTTGGTTTGTTTGTGCTGCTATAACAAAATATCTGAGACTAGGTAATTTATGAAGAACAAACATTTATTTTCTCATAGCTCTGGAGGCTGGGAAGTCCAAGATCAAGGTGCCAGCAGGTTTGTGTCTGGTGAGGGCTGCTGTCTGCTTCCAAGTCCTCCTGAGGGGTGGAACGCTGCATCCTAACACAGCAGAAGGCTGAAGGGCAAAAGGGATAAACTCTCTCCATCAGACTCCTTTATAGGGGCACCTACTCCCATTCATGACTCAACCGCCTCCTAAAGGCCACATCTCTTACTACTGTTGCATTGGGGTTTATGTTTCAACATCAATTTTAGGAGAGACAAAAACATTCAAACCACAGTATCATCTAATACATCTAATACTCAGGCCCTACTCACATTTCCCCAGTGGTGTCTAAAATGTCTTCTCCAGTTGGTTTCCTGGATGCAGGATCCAATCAACATTCTCACCCAGAGCAGCGCATTTTAAAAACCATCTCAAATGTCTTAATTCAGACCATATGTTTCCCAGTGTGGAACACAGAGAGAACCAGACGTCTCCCATTTACATTTCAGCAACCTCAGTCCTTTTTCAAAACTGCCTTGTGCGGTGCGGCGAGCAGGTCCAGGAATGAACGGCCACAAAGCCTAGATATGCAGTGACGCAGGGCTCTGCAGACACTCCAGGCGCCCAAGGCAGCCACACAGAGCAGGCGACATGCAAGCTGCACTGCAGAGGAGCAGAGAGATGAGCCACAAAGAAAGTATTTTCTCCTTCTACGTTTCTGTCCTGGAGACCTCCCCACTATTCTAGATGGCGCTGCCCCCAGGCAGGGCCCAAGAGGCAACAGTGAGTCCAACCCTTGGAAAGCCATCCACTTGAGGGATAAAGTCCCTTCTCCATCCAGCTTTTAGTCCTCAGGCAGCTCTGCAGGCTCAGCCCTGCCCGGCCTTCTTGCTGGAGGCCTGGGGCCAGGCAGAGAGGGCTGCAGACACAGGCAGGTGCCACCACAGTGTTCTGGTGTCGGGGTTGGAGCTGTTCATGACTAGCTGTGCCAGGAAAGTTTTTTGTTTTTTAACTTGATGGAAATGTTGTGGTTTTCACATTGTCTTGGGACAAACAGGAGCTTGGTTTACAGTCCCGAAGTATGTATCTGCTGAATTCTCCTTTAGTTGATTCTCTTGGGTTTCCAAGTTATGCCTTTTCCCCTTGGGCAGCCGAGGGAGCACAGCTTCTCCACTCAGCCCCTCTCTGGTTCCCTTGCCTCCACTGTCAGGAAATTCCACCCTAAGTACCCTAACCCTCTCCCTGTGATGATGGGGTTTGGACAGACTGATGGGCATAGGACTCTTCCCAGTCGCTCTCTGTGCTCCAGAAAAGCTGAAGGCAGACTGGAAACATATTAAATACTTGTAGGAGCCCCACTCACCAGGTGAGGACAGAGGCGGCCATCCACAAGGCCACGATTCCACTTCTGCCCCCCAGCACCTCCATGCCCTTCAGGACAGAGCGCCAGGAAGCCTGTGGGAATCGAACAGGATGGGAAAGCCTCTCTGCCCCCTCCTCCCACCCCATTTAGATCCAGATACTTCCTCGTCACAGGGGGCCTGTCCTGTGCATTGCAGGATGTTTAGCAGCTCCCCAGACTGTACCCACTGGATGCCAGTGTATTTCCGGACATTGCCAAATGTCCCCTGGAGGACAAAATCATCACCAGTTGAGTGCTCCTGTTCTGAGTCTTAAACAAAGGATGCATTTGTAAATCCAGGAAAGTTCCAGGACCACTCACACCAGCTGAGTGGAGGAGTGTTGGGAGAACCTCAAGCCAGGCATTCTCAGTGTCTTGTTCGTCTTGTTCTGTGGAAGGGAAATGCAGAGCAGCTGCCAGGCCAGGTCTGTCTTTAGCCCTCCGCTTCCCTCTATTCACATAGGGGAAGCTGTGCCAGAGCCGGGCTTATGATCTGGAGGAAACAATACCGTCACTGAGATAGGATTGATGGGGCATTTTCCTCCTGGAAGCGCTGATCCATGAATCATTTCCAAGCAAACCACCCACGGCATCCCCATTCCCTCTACTCTCTCCTCCTCCCTTCTTACTTATATCCTACCTCCCCCAGCCGACATCTAGCCTAGTCCTCTAACTCTCTCCACCCCTGGGCTTGACCTCACACTGGACATTTCTCTGGCCACAGCTAGAATAGCCATGAGTTGCACCCGCGGGCCCTCCCACCACACTTACTGCTCTGTCACCTCCTTCTCATTTCCCCAGAGGGGCTGCAGTGGGCTGAGAGCCTTGCATTAGAAAGCCAAAGGGCCTGGGTCTGAATCTGAACTTTACCAGTCACCGGGCAGGAAATTCAAGTCACGCATGTAAACCCCTTAGCACAGTGCCCGGCACACGGAGCAGTTCGTACGTGTCGGAATGGGTTTTTCTCCCTCCCCTTCCCTCTTCATCTATCTGGGATAGTGAGGCAGCCCCTTCCTTAAGGGGCACAGGAAGTACCCGCAGGACTGTGAACCTGGTTATGTCTGCAAATGCCACCCCAAGGCCACTCTCCTCTCCCCAACCATTGCAGGATCCACAGCAGGCCTTATGGCCTTATTCCTTCCTCTGCCACCTGGGCCTCACCAAGCAGCCTAGACTCACTTGCCGCCTCCCGCCCCACACCCTGGCTTCCATGACCACCCTGTCATCTCTGGCCTCACCCTCAGCTCCACCTGCCAAGTGCAACTTATTTAACCTCTCTGTATCTAGTTTCCTCAAATGTAAGGTGAGCGCCCACGTCAGACAATTGTCAAGAGGCATTAGAATGATTGGCATATAGTAAATTATTAATGATTTTGGAGTATTGTTAAATGCTTGGTAGAGTGCCTAACGCCTATGGGCTCAATGCATGGCAGCTGCTATTATTGTGTGAGTTCTCTGATTTGCCAAGAGCTAGGGCAGCCAGGGCTTTTGGAGCCAGCCTTTTATGTGGACACACAACCCATGGGGAAGACTCTCCTAAGATGACCTGAGCGAATTACAAACTTCATGTGTTACAGCAAGTAATGTGTTTTCTGGTGTCTTCAACCACTTGACCCGGCTGCCTTGACCATGGGTGCAGCCAAAATCTTAGAGAACCAAATTAAAAACAGAGTGAATTCAAGGAGGAATAATTACTTTCTACCCCAATTTTAAAAGTTCAACTTTATAGATAAAGATAAGGAGAGAAAAACCAATAGTCAAATAATCAATAATGCTTGCCCCTCTGTGTCTGTGTGTTTTCCAGGTGAGAACAAGAATTTGTAATTATAGAAAGATTTGATCAAACATTTTCCTATTTGGTGAAAGATGGCAGCCCCAACATCCTAACTTATGGGGAGGCAAAGTCTGAGGCCAGGCTGCATATGGCTGAGGCCTCACCTGGACCACTCTGGATTCCAGCATCCATGCCACCTGCCATGGTTCATGACATCCATTCCTTGGAACACTGGGGAGTAGATTCAATTGACGAGTGTTAGGATCGGGCAACTGAGAGGCTCACAAGGGCCCTCTTTGATACAAGAACATAAATGATGAGACATCCCAGGTCTCTCTGATGCTAGCTGTGTGAGCAAGTTTATGAACCAATCTGTGCTTTGGTTTTCCCATCTATCAGAAGAGGTTATCTGGGAGTTGTGGTGACATTTAACAGAGGCAATCCATGTAAAAAATAAAGTGCTTAGAATGGTATAGGGCATAGGGTAGGAGCTCAAAAATAATATTTATTATCAATACTACCAGTCTTATCATAAAAGAGCTGAATCATAATGTGGCAGAGTAAATACACTTTGTGTGAGACAGGCACATATCTCAGAAAGACTCTCTATAATATTAGGTAACATCAGCGTGCTCTTTTCATCTCTGTCCCTGCCAAAACTGTGTGAGGGTATCAGTTCTCTAAGATCTATATTTCTTCTACATAAGTAATGTTAAAATTCAGAGGGAAGGTAACCAAGGGTCACTATGTTTTATTTTTTTTAATTTTTTTGAGATGGAGTTTAACTTTTGTTGCCTAGATCACCTCAAGTGATTCTGCCTGCCTCGGCCTCCCAAAGTGTTGGGATTACAGGCGTGAGCCACCGTGCCTGGCCAGGTCTCTACATTTAATGAGAGAATTGTGTGTGTGTGTGTGTGTGTGTGTATTTTTCCCAAAGTGGTAAGATTTGGAAAGTGTACCATTTGTGTAAGCTGAACTTTGCCAGGCCACACTATCAGGGGGAAGCAGAAGGAATCCCATCCCTCTGCCTCCTGCCCATCTGCTATTTCATGACCTTTAGTTCTTGGAAAGGGGGCCATGATTTTTGCTCAGTTCTCTCACAGTATCTTAGAGGTGAGTCCCTCAAGGTATAAAAATGGAGCTGTGTTCTCTAGAGCACATGGTGTGTTGAGGCCAAGCTGTGCTCTGGGCAGGCGTGGAAGAGGTGGCTTCTACTCTCTCTTGGGCTGCCCTTTGTATTAGAGGAAGGAAACTTCACTGTCTCATCTCCCAGGGGCTCAGAGATTTTGTAAGATAGCTTTTCAGTGTGTGCTTGCAGCCTGCAACGAGTTCATGGAAGGTTGGGCCAAGAGACAGATCTGAAAGGCAAATCCCAGATGAGCTCATGAGAATCAGCAAGAGAGATGGCCGGCCTGTCCCCAGTTTCTGACTTGTTAGGTCTGAGGTGGGGCTGAGACTATGCCTTTCTGACCAGCTGTCAGGTTATGCTGAGGCTGCTGATCAGGAGACTCCAGCGTCTTTGGAGAACCCCTGGCCTAGGACTTTATTATTGCATCAAAGTGTCTGCCCAAGTTCTCTTTCTAGAGAAGACCTTGGGATCTGGGGCACATGCATGCAAGGCACCTTAATTACCCTCATTCTTGCAGATGCAGAGAGCTTGATGAGGAGTCAGCAGCCAACTAAACTGGCTGCTTGAATCCTACAGCTGGTGACAGTGGAACTGGATATAGTGTGCATGTATGTGATTCTCGGAAACCAGGAAAGGAGATGGTGCGTTCCAGGGAGACGCTGAGGGTGTCATCCAGTCGGGATCTACAGCTGTTGATTTTCAGATGTGCTCCACAGACCCCCTAGGGGTTCCATGGATGCCACCAGGAGCAGCCGACTACTTTTGGGCCCAGGTTTGAGGGTCGTGAAACAGGGCAATTCCACTTTGACAACTTTTACGTTGGAACATCCATGTTAGGTTTCTTCTGGAGAAAGCACTTTGGCTAAGTCAATCAGAATGGCCCAGAACTAGGTAGCCTCCATGTGTGTCCATTTTAGGAAAGAGCAGACGTCACTTAGCTTTCCACATGGAAGGGGGTGGAGGTAGCTTAAGTTGACACAGGGAAACGAGGACGACAGGGTCTTGTCTGTGCACCCAGGCGTCCTGGAAACCTAGGGGAAGAAGAGTCACCAGGCGCCAGGATTGGGAGTGCAGCATGACCAAGTTGCTGGGAGGCGAAAGTGAAACATGTTTAGGGTTAAAGGAGGCCAGAGGACTCAGTAGCAGGAGCTGAGCACACGGCTTCAGTCTAGTGATTTAACAACTCTCTCCACCTCCGCCTCTCCTGGGGGCGCTTCTCTTTTCTCCCCCTTTCTGTCTTCCAACTGGCTAATTATCACTAGGCTTCCCCATTCCAATTCCCGGGAAACATGGCCAGGGCCTGTCATCAGCTTTCCTTGGTCTTTTTACTTGTGGCACAATCCTGTGGCTCAGAATGCAACCACTCCCATGCCAGGAGAACCCTGGGGCTCCCAACCCCAGCAGAGGCTGCAGAGGGGGGCCACAGATTCCCTTGGAAGGGCAGCAGGTGATATAGGCAACTGGGATGTTCTGTCTGTGAGGGTTCCCAGGCACCGTGACTGACCTGCCTGAAGGCCTGGCTGGCATTGTGCTGGCCTACCCAGGACATTCAACTGTTTGCTTGCCAGGCTCTCAAGGCCTTCTTCCTCTTGATGCAGCTCCAACAATGTCCCTACCTACCACAGCCTATTTCACATGCAGACGCCCGTGCACACAACCCCCTCAGCTGCTGGTTGGTAGGATCCATAACTGATGGTGCGGGACTACATTAATATTATTATTATTATTATTATTATTATTACTTTTTGAGACGGAGTCTGGCTCTGTCGCCCAGGCTGGAGTGCAGTGGCACAATCTCGGCTCACTGCAAGCTCTGCCTCCCGGGTTCGCGCCATTCTCCTGCCTCAGCCTCTCCGAGTAGCTGGGACTACAGGCGCCCGCCACCACGCTCGGCTAATTTTTTTTTTTTTTTTTTTGTATTTTTAGTAGAGACGGGGTTTCACCGTGGTCTCGATCTCCTGACCTCGTGATCCGCCCGCCTCGGCCTCCCAAAGTGCTGGGATTACAAGCGTGAGCCACCGCGCCCGGCCTACATTATTATTTTATCTTATATAGTCATGTGCTGCATAATGACGTTTTGGTCAACAATGAAGTGTATATACACAATGGTAGTCCCATGAGATCATAATGGAGCTAAAAAATCCCTGTCACCTAGTGATGCCATAGCCATTATAACATCACAGTCCAATACATTACCTTGTCTATGTTTAGATTCACAAATACTTACCTTTGTGTTATAACTGCCTACAGTATTCAGTACAGTAACATGCTGTACAGGTTTGTGCCTAGGAGCAATGGGCCACACCATATAGCCTAGGTGTATAGCAGGCTATACCATCAAGGTTTGTCTAAGTACATGCTATGATGTTTATACAATGATGAAATTACCTAAGGACGCATTTCTCAGAATGTATCCCCATTATTTTTTTATTTTTATTTTTAATTTTTTTTTTGAGATGGAGTCTCGCTCTGTTGCCCAGGCTGGAGTGCAGTGGCGTGATCTCGGCTCACTGCAAGCTCTGCCTCCCGGGTTTGAGCCATTCTCCTGCCTCAGCCTCTTGAGTAGCTAGGACTACAGGCACCTGCCCACCACAACGCCCGGCTAATTTTTTGTATTTTTAGTAGAGACGGAGTTTCCCTGTATTAGCCAGGATGGTCTCCATCTCCTGACCTCATGATCCACCCACCTCGGCCTCCCAAAGTGCTGGGATTACAGGCGTGAGCCACCGCACCTGGCTGTATCCCCATTATTAAGTGATGCACGACTATATGATTCTGATTACCAAAGTAATACATGTTGGATGTGCAAAAGTAAAACTGTATAGAAAAAAATTATGTAGAAAGAAAAAGTGCTTCCTAATTAAACCCACAGTTGATAAATTCAACAGGTTTGTGAATATATCTTCAGAGTTTTTCTAGGCATTTACTTATTTATTATTTTTTAGAGGTGGGGTCTCACTATGTTGCCCAGGCTAGAGTGCTGTGGCTATTCCCAGGTGTGATCATAGGCACACAACCAGCCTCAAACTCCAGGCCTCAGGTGATCCTCCTACCACAGTCTCCTGAGTAGCTGGGACTGTAGGCATGCACCACTGCACCCAGCTTCTAAGCATTTAACAATATGTGCATATATTATAAATACATAATAAAAATGAATTCAAAGAAAATATAGTTTGTAACTTGGCTTTTTACATTTCAATATATCTTTAAATTCTGTATCATTAAGTAGAGATCTTCCATCTTTCTGATGGCTATTAGTGATCCACTGTTCAAATGTATCATAGTTTAAGCAATTCTCCACTGAGAGACATCAGAATTTTTCCATTTGGGGGCTAATATACACAGCCTGGTTTGGATATATTTGTGTTGTGTACATGGTTTTGTAGGAGAGATTGCTAAAAAGATGGCTAGGTTAAAGCATATGACTATCTTACATTTTAACACATATTACCGAATTGGGCAGGGCCTCTTCCCAATGCTGCTTGTCAGAGTCAGAGCCTACAGTTGCCAACAATGTCCAGCTCCTCTCTAGCTCCCTTGATATCATGTCCAGTTCTTAATCCTCACCCTGCTGCTTCCTATGGATGGACTCGATGGACATTTAGCCAATGCTACCACCATATTATAAAAAATAATAACAGTTGGTGGGGGTGGTCTCCTTAGAAGGAGCTACAGATACAGCAAGGAGCCAGATTAAGCTGTTCAGAACAGATGCCAAAACTCCTATCTTATATTTGCTTTGGAAATTGAGATTCCTTTTAACGGTTAAAGTTGCAGGTCTGAAAATATTTTGATCATTACAAGTGAACCAGACTAAACTTTTCAGGGCACTGCATAGAGCAAATATGAAACCAAGAGCGTGATCCCCAAATACACTTTCTACAAGCTGCTATTTTAAAATGTTAATTTGTCTCATTAAATCCTAGTAACTGATTTTGAAGAGCCTGGACAGAGTCAGATCTGAGTTAGCAACCGGGCTCAGTGGGGCAAAGACTGCTGGTTAGCTAATGACCATGCTGCCCTTCTCCCCTCTAATGAACTCTAAAATGGACATGTTTCCCAACCTACCTTGCCCACCCTAACCTGGGCAGCTAATGGAACGTCAATTAAAGTTGTTGGTGGGGCTTCTGGAAGACTTTACAAGGGTTGCCTCAGCTGAAGACAGCCTTTTTGCCCTTCCTACCCAAAATATGGAAGTAAAGTTGAGGGCTCCAGTAGCCACCACAAATCACGAGCAAACTTGAGGATGGAAGCCCTCTGTAGGGCAGTGTATCAGAAAGACAGAAAGAACCTGGGTCCCTGATGACCGTGTAGTCGGTCACTCTACCAGTTTTGAACAGCCTCTGCCAGATTTCTCTTATGTGAGAGGAACAAACATCTTGCTGAAGACTCTTACTTGGGTTTTTTTCTATGCAGTTGAACAGAGTTCTAAGTGACATATTTCTCTACTTACTAGGTTGTGTGACCCTAGGAAAGGTAACTCCATCTCTTTGGGCTTCAATTTCTGGAGATTGGATAATAAACAGCGGCCACTTAGTGGGATGGTTGTGATAAATGAGAGGACATGTACTTAGGGCAGTGGTTCTCCAAGTTGGTCCACATTAGAGTTACCTGTGGAGCTCTTAATCTCTTGATGCCCAGGCCATATCCAAAAACTCATTAAATCAGAAATTCTGGCAGTAAAATCCAGGCATCAGTGATTTTTAAAGCTCCACAGGTCATTCAAATCTGCAGCCAAATTTGAGCCGCACGGGTTTAGGAGGCCTCAGGTTGTTTATTGCCGAGGTGCAGGCTTGCTTGGGCTTGCCTGATGGGTTGGTGGGACAGGACCTAAAAAAGTCTATTTGTTGGGGATTCTGAGGAACCTTCTGGGAGAAACAGATACAATGAGAGGGTGGCAAACAATTGGTTGAGTAACAGAAGGGGTCAATAATTTTGAGTATAGCTGATGATACTATTTGAATCTGTCCCAAGTTGGCCTGTAAGGACACCTCTCTGGATTCAAATAGAGAGCGGGTGCCAAGACGCCAATTCACCCAAAACTCCATAAATCCTTGCAACACAGGGCCCACTGCCTTGAGACTTCACCAATATAATGCAAAGGGGAAAAGACAAAAAAAAAAAGTCCATTTCCACAGCTCTGGCAGCAGCATGGGATAGCAAAAGCTGGTAGGGACTGGGGTGCAGGTGAGAAATAGTGAAGAAGCCACAGGTTGGCGAGGGGTAGGAGCAGTGGTGCCCCTTTAGAACAGTGCCCAGAGAAAGCAGATTTGATCATGAGCCTATGTGAGACACCCTCGGGAGCCCCCTGGAATATTTGGGAGTGGCAGGAAGGGGCTGGAGGTCCTACATTAACAGGGCCATTAGGCCAGTGATCTTGTCAGACTGGCAAATTCAGGTTACATACGCGTAGGGCTCCTTGCACATTACTTAGGAAATCTTAACCTTTTCAGGGGAGGAAATCAGCTCTCAAAGAGACAAGCCTAGAGACCAGGAGGTCTCAGATTTGACAGTACTTCTGCCTTTTTCAGAGAAAGAGTTGACCAGTGATCACCACTTTTTCTGTATCAAACTCCACTCCAAATGCTAAATCCGATTAATTTGGAAGAACTGGGGGTGGGATTGGCAATTAAAGAAAAATACTTCAAAGCCTCTGAAAACAGCCAAATGAATTCACCTGTAATTGACATTCTCAAAAGTGAAGTTGTTTGAATAAAAGAAAATGCCTTTGAAAGAAAAAGTATATGAAATGAAGTGTGTATTTTCAATGATCTCACATGAAACACATGACAGAAAAATTCTCCCAGCACTGATTTTTCCACATATTTTCTTAAAAAAAAAAAAAAGATAAAAGAAGGGAGGGGGGTATAAAAACTCACAACTAGACAGCTCATAAGGTCACTTTTTTTTTTTTGAATTAGGGCGAATAAAAAAGGAAACATCTAAATCTGATGTTCAAACAACCTTTTCTGTTTGATCCAATCCTTTCTCCTTAAAAGTACTTTTATAAGTGCCCCAGATCTCTGAGCTGGTAAAGACACTCCGTTCCTCCCTTTCTGGTCCCTACTGGGTTTGAAAGGCAAACAGCTCCTTCCTCTGTCCATCAACATTCTGCCCAGAATGAACACTATATGGATGCTCTTTAAAAAATTAAATAGATTTTTTTTTGTGAGTTCTCTCACCTTTAGTTTGAGAATCCCAATCCTAAAATAACCGTGTATACATTCAGAAAGACTTAAGAATTTCTATATCTACTGTGAAGTGGAAGAAAATTAATTACCCAAATGATGCCTTGCAAATTTTACTTAACATGAGACTCAAGATGAATAGTGTGCATTTTTATCTGTAAATCACGAAGTAGTTAAACATTTCAAAAAGGAAATATATTATTTAAATGTCAACTGAAATCTCAGCAGTGGTTCTCAGACTGGAGCATGTGTCAGAGTTACTTGGAGGGCTTGTTAAAACACAGCTTGCTGGGCCCACACCCAGAATTTGATTCGGGAGGTCTGAGGTGAAGGCTGAGAATCTGCATGACTCACAGGCTCCCAGATGGTGCCGATGCTGCTGGTCAGGGGATTGCACTTTGAGAACCCTGCTTTATAACTTGTCCACACTAAGACTTTTCCCTCAGTAAGCGTGACATACTGGGAGAAACACTGGAATGGGAGCCAGGAGACCCGTGTTTTTGATGTGGTTTTTACCTGACTACATGTATATTCGTAGCCTAGTCACTACACTTCTGCTAGGATTTGCTGAGTAAGGCACAGAATGGTAGGAAAATCTTTACGCTCAAGGGGCTTTCAAATAAGTAGATGGGGTAAGATCCGTACACAAATCACTACTACACTTATCATACCATAAAATAGATAAAAATAATATGGGCTTCAGATAAAGATAAGCTCAAGTTTGGTTAGCCACAGGGAAGGTGACATCCTAATGAAGATCACACTAGAGACAGATTTTGAAAGATGAAGAGGAGAAGGACAAGGGTCTGGGGACAATGAACCACCAGACATTTTTGGGCAGACAGGTGGCATGATCAAAGGTGTTATATTGGTCAAGAATCTTCATTACTTGTGATGGACACTCAACTCAAATGGATTTAAACAAACAAAAGGGGAACTTATTGTCTCATGAAACTAAAAGTCCAGAGGTAAGGTACAGAATTCAGATGCTCAAAACAATGCTATCAGAAACTGGTCCCTCCTCATCTCTCAGCTCTACTTTCCTATGCTAGCTTCCTTCTCTAGTAGGACCATGTCATGTGACAAAGATGGCTGCCAGCAGCCCAGGTGTTTTTACTGACATAGCAGTTTTAATAAAAAACTGTGGTACAGCTGGGTGCAGTGGCTCATGCCTGTAATCCCAGCACTTTGGAGGCCTAGGCGGGGAGTTCACCTGAGGTCAGGAGTTCAAGACCACCCTGGCCAACATGGTGAAACCCTATCTCTACTAAAAATACAAAAATGAGCTGGGTGTGGTGGCAGGCGCCTGTAGTCCCAGCTACTCGGGAGGCTGAGGCAGGAGAATCACTTGAACCCGGGGGGCAGAGTTTGCAATGAGCCGAGACTGCACCATTGCACTCCAGCCTGGGTGACAGAGCGAGACTCCTTCTCAAAGAAAACAAAAACAAAAACAAAAAAAAACCAAAAAACCGAAACTGTGGTGCTTCTTTCCCAAAAGCCCTGAGGCTGACACTCGCTGGACCATCTTGGGTCACATGTCCATTCCTTTGAGGCCAAGGGACTTGAATGACTGTCCAAGCCTGGATCATATGCAGGTGTGGTATGGTCAAAACCACGCAAACCTCATGGACTGAGTAGATGATGTGATTTCCCGAAAGCAAAGCAGGGTGCTGTTTCCAAAGGGTCTCCCCTCCTGCCTACTGCACAGGAGAAAACTTAAGAGTTACTGTAGATATGAATAACCCAAACCTAGGATCCAACAGGTATCGAGGGGTCCCTATTTAACAAAATGTCCCTCCCACCTCTCAAGTCCTTTGCCAATGGACTTCGTACAACTTGGCATTGGTTCCTTGGAGTCTGGTCTAGGGCAGCTCCCTGGCCTTTGTCCCCCTCTTACTGCCTCTCTTCTCTATAGCAGCAGACATCCTGCAGGGGGAACTGTTCAGTTTGGGGGTGGGGTGGGCATGTGCAGAGGCAAGCTCCTCTAGACTAGGCTTTGAAAGCCATTTCTGATGTATCGGTTGCCTCTAAATGTCCAATCAGGCCAGGGCAGGGGCTGTTCATCCACTGTACAGATTTACCCCCTCAGCCTTGAAGCCCACTGTCACCTTCCTAGAAGGCTCTGGTCCTTTCCTATCCCTGTGGATGCTGCTCATCAGGTTCCTCCTGCTGGGCTCAATACACTGGGCACCAGGCTGCCTGTGCTGTCCCACGTGGTGGGTGCCCTCAGGGCTGTTCCTGAGTGACTACAGCACCCACACTTACTACCTTTCTATGAACTGCCTCTTCTATGGCTCCCTGGCCCTCCTGCTCTTTGAAAGGAGGGAGAGGCCACAGTGGCAGAGGTATTGAAGAGGTGGCAGGGGACTGAGAGTAAGATTTGGCTCTGGCAATGAAGGCAACAGGTGCCTCCAAGAAAGTCAGTGTGGGGAGATGGCTGAGTGGGCGTGGCTGGATGGGGAAGATGAAGATCAGTGTGTTGGTGAGTCTTTGGACAGACTGGTATTGGGGTCCAGGCTGAATGAAGAGCAAAGAAAATGAAGCCAAAAGGGGGTAAAAAGGTGAGAGAAATGGTGGGCTGGCAGTTGTGGGAAGACAGGTGAGAATGGAGCACAGTGGAGTTTAAACTTTCCAGGTCTGAGGCAAGGTAGCCATGGGTACCTTGAGTACCAGAGTAGCCGTGGGTGCTGCTGCTGAAGCAGAGGGGAGGGAGGGAGGGAGTTGGGGGCAGGGTTGTTTCAGGAACTGAGAATGCCAGGGAGGGCCATGCAGACAAGAAATTGTTTCTTGTTCAACACTTGCTAGGTCAAGCCCACATGGTGCTGCTAAGCACTCCCCAGAAGCTCCTCTTTCAGCTGTCACCAGTGACTGTTGGGGATTCACAAGGAATGAATGAAGGGCAGCTGGCAGCCCTGTGTGTATGTGTACTGGCATGGGGTGGGCAGGCTTATTTGCTTTGTTTTGAGTAGCAGGGCCACTGTCCAAAAGTCAACTGCCTTGGGGTCCTCAGGTAGCCAGTCCCACTTGCTATGCCTTGGGGACAGACAGCTCCTAATCTGACAAGGGCATTGACTATAGTGTAAAATCTGACCTCTAGGAAATGCAATGGAATAGAGTGTGGGCCATCCTCCTTCCCAGGCCTAGACAGTTCAAGACCAGCTGGACAGGAAGGCATCATTAGAGAAAAATAAATATGCGGTTTGAATTTTTGCCACACTAGATTAACTGATTCTTTAATTGGTCTGAATTCATGTACCTTCTCAGTGCATTGGCACTGCCTAATAATTGTAATAAACATAGCAACAACAATTATTTTTAATATATTGGGCACCATATACCAGGTACTGTGTCCAAACACAGATTATTTCAGTTACTCCTCCCCACAACCCCTAACATATGGGGAATTATCCCCCACCTTACATATGAGGTATGTAAGGTTTAAAGAGATTGAGTTGCCCTGCGTTGGCTAGAAGTGACAGAACCCAGGACTCTCTGGCTTCTCAACTCTTGCCTCCTTGTACCTGATCCCATTGCTATACAGTACAACATCAGGGCTTTGTGGCTCAACTGGAATGTTTTCCTCAAAGGGACAACAGAAATAATTCTTTGGAAAAAATTCTACAATTTGAAAATAGTGGAATTTGTAAATTAATAAATAAAAATTCAAGATCATTGATTCTGCAAAAATGTAGAAGCTGCAGCTGAGGTAAAAAGGCATTTAAAACTGCACATTAAAGGTTGATTCTTTCGATGAGATCACAGTGAAATCTGAGACAGGAGAATTAGAGCTGTTAACGCCTTTTTGCCATCAACTTGAATCATACAAAATAATCTTAGGTATAGGCAGATCCAAAGACTTGGCAGAGATGTGTAAAACCCACAGGCTAAATGTAATTCCCCAAGCCAAACAATCCCAGCCCTTGAGGGTGGTGAGGGTGAGGTGGACCAAGGGAGGACCTGTGGGGCTGAATCCAATGGCCTGGCTCTCTGGAATTTCCTCAGTAAGGCCAGAAGGCCCAGAGGACCTGTGGCTGGTAAGAAATCCCATCCCCATTATTCACGATCAAGTCTCTGCGCCTCACCTCTGGCCCAGGGATGTCCAAGTTGGTAGGGCCAGGCCCTTTCTAGTGTTTCTGGGGAACTTATATTTCTGTTCCTCCCCCTCACTCCCTCTCGCCCCTCTTCTTTGGTAGGAGCTACCTTGGCTCCCGAAAGGCTACTGCAAATGGCTCTGCTTGTGACCTGCAAGACAGATGTGCCGCAGAGTAGAAAACCTTCCCACTGTTTATTCCTAAAACTAGAAGATGCCCTCTGGGTTGCAGGCTCTGTATACATAAAACAGGAACAAAAGAAGGTCTTAGTGCTTCCATGGTCTGTTTCATGCGTTCAGGCTGACATTCATAATCTTGTTTTTAGAAGCTGATCTAAATTATTGTCTTTGGCCAGGTGCGGTGGCTCATGCCTGTAATCTCAGCACTTTGGGAAACTGAGGTGGGCGGATCACTCGAGCTCAGGCATTTGAGACCAGCCTGGGCAACATGGCAAAACCCTGTCTCTGCAAGTAATATAAAAGTTGGCCGGCTATGGTGGTGTACGCCTGTAGTCTCAGCTACTAGGGAGGCTGAGATGAGAGGATCACTTGAGCCTGGGAGGTCTAGGCTGCAGTAAGCTGTGATGGCACCACTGCCCTCTAGCCTGGGCAACAGAGTGAGACCTTGTCTCAATAAACAAACAAACAAACAAATTCTTGTTTTTATTTTAATGATTTTTTTTTCTAGCTCAGCAAGTGTATAATGTTCTTTGCCTTAATAAGCCTGGGCAACAGAGAGAGACCTTGTCTCAATAAATAAATAAATAAATTCTTGTTTTTATTTTAATGAATTTTTTTCTAGCTCAGAAAGTGTATAACGTTCTTTGCCTTAATAAGAAAGGAAGAGTTTGACTACTTGACAACGGAAGACCTTCTAATTCCCAGATTTGATAATCTATTCACCTGAAGGGCTTTGACTCCTGGGACAAGCTCGCCATAGCTCTGAGCCTTATTTGGCTGTTCTAAGGTAGAAGAAAAGAGATCTTTTACATCCAGATCCCTATTCTCAGCTCCAAGTACAAAGGTTAACCTCATTTCTGAATTCCATTATTTTTCTAAACTTACTGGTCAATAAAACTGAGTCAGTCCAGATAATGATTTTGTACCTTGGACATTGGTAGCTCTATCTAAGTTCAAGGCACAGAAATAGAAATAAAGATGCCCCCAAGTCCTCCTCTACCATAGTGAATATTCAGCGTCTACTGATAACTTCTCTGATCCTAACATGTATCAGGCAATAATCATGGGAATCCTTGTGTGATGCACTACAGCAGAGCTTACCAAGAGGTATGACGGAGTGAAAAATGGGACCGTGGGTTGTGAACTTAACTTTCGCCAGGCTCTAATGAATTTCCTTACCCCTGTTTCGTACAAGAAGTGTGAGGATCAAGTACATATAAAAAGTCCCTGATCTGGGGTTCGAGACCAGCCTGGATAGCATGGTAAAACCCCATCTCTACTAAAAATATAAAAAATTAGCTGGGCATGGTAGTGCGCACCTATAATCCCAGCTACTCAGGAGGTTGAGGCAGAAGAATTGCCCTCTCCGGTGCCAGGCATTCTTCACAAAAGTCCCAATAGAAGGGAATTTCCCTTCCAGTCTGTGGAAAATCTGACACAGGAAAACAGGCTCTTCACAGCCTCCCAATCAGAGGGCAATCGTGATCTTCTCCATGCTGCTTGCAGCTCGTCCTCCAGTGGGGGCTGGAGCCCAGGCCCTTCCAGCCTCTCCTCCCCTCACCCACTGACTCCAGGGATGGCTGGGAAAAGGCATTATGTTGGTGTTGCCTATGCCTGTCCCCTGAGCAGAAGGATAGCTGCCTCTGGACCTCAATGCAAAGAATTCTCCAGGAGTGAGTGCCCTGGTTTTGTGGCTTCCTCAACCTAGCCTTCCTCACTGTCTCTGAAGCCTATCTATAAATGAGTGTACAAAGCCAGCCCTCTGTAAGAACAGGAACACTCTCACTTCTACTTGTGGACTGACAACATTTTGGTTGACTTCTACTGAATTCAACAAACAGAGGCTAGGGTTTGGACATGGCATTGGGCACAGTAAAAACACAGTCTTACTATGCTGTCACAGAAGGGGACAGGGTTTCAATGACTGAGGTCTCGTCATGAATTACACAATAAGGTAGATTATGTAGATGGTAGATTGGCTCTATCCCTTGGTCTGCCTCTTTGTGGCCACTTTCCTGCTCATTATTATCTCCCTCAAACATGGAGAAGGAAGAGAGACAATCTATCAACTCGACATGTCACTTCCCCCACACTGGCACATCTGTCAGGGCCCAATAGACTGCAGAAAGAGCAACTTTTCCTCCAACTTTTTCTGGGTTATGCCTCTTTTCTCTATTAAATGCAAAATTTGCTGATCTAAGTATACATTTTATAGCACATCTGGCAGTTTGAATGATGTTATTTACAAATGCTATAAATCGAAGTGCTAGTTTTTCCTATGTTATCAAAGTTTTCAAATAAACCAATAGATGATATAACTCTCCTAAACTAACTCATATATTATTATCTGTTGAAATTAAACAGACAGTGAATTATCCAGCCACCTTTTCCCCAAAGTCTAGGCCAATTAGATTTGACCAGCTATGCCAGGGCCCTGAAGATTTAAAGATAAAATGTCTACAACTAGTATTAAAAATGACCTAGTTTATTAAGAAAACCCATTAAAGTATTTCAAAAACAAAGTCTGATCTGATAATTTTATGCTATGAAAAGGAATCCTTCTTTTAAGTGGCTATAAAAATTATTATGCAACATCAAAAAATTTAAAATCTATTTTTGTCTGAACTGCATTTGTTCCTTAAATGAAGATCATCCTGAAGGAGGCAACTGAGATTTGGAAAAAATATTTACAATAAAGCCATAACCTCATGCACATTAGCTAAGTAAGGCTAAAACTAAATAGCAAATAAAATTATAGAAATTTACCTTTTTTTTAAAAAAAAAGCAAAAGGTATAGGGATAACTCTCATTAACACTGATTTAAATAGGAATGATAAAATTTATGAGTGAGTGTAAAAGCAGAAGATTTACAGGCTAACTATTGAGCATGATACTGTTTTGCTAGACATCACCATAAGATGGATGAGCTGTAACAGTGACTTGGTTTAACTAAAAAGCAGCTGCTCTCTCAAGTATGTGGTCTCTCCAAACAATGTAAAATGCTGTGATTCACTGATTAAATATGAAATGTTTCCACTCTGAAATTCACACGTGATGTTTATGTGGAGGATGTACTCAGAATTATGACACTGTGATGACAGGCAGAGACAGTGTGAGCCCCGGAGTGGCTGCTCAGTGCAGAGGAGACTGCCCACTGTGGGTCTGCACATCACCTCCCCATCACCAAGCGGGTAGCCCTGACCACATGTCTTACTGCTGGGGGTTATACACAGGGCAGTCATAAATCATCACTGCAATATTTATAACTTCTTGCCTTGAACCAGAACCAATTAAAAACACACTTGGAAAACATGTTCTCTGACATCCTCTTTAAAATATTTATATGGATCAACTTTATTGAAAGTGAATAAACAGAGATAATGTGGCAAAAAGAAATGTTCCCAATATTAAACCCTTGATGATACTTTTTAATTCACTATAAGGAAAAGAATCCACCAGCAGTAGGTAGCTACTTATTTTTGCTGAGTGTCCTCTGCTTTTCTGCATGCTCCACAATCTTTTCTTCCACATAAAGCCCCTTCCGCTTTCGTACCGCGTTCATGTACTTCCGGGCTTGGTTCTCAGAGTCAGCCTTCTCCCCAAAGTGCAAGTATTCTTCCTCAGTAGTTGGCACCCAGAAGGGGTCACTGGGAATGATCTTGTAAAAGAAGATGACAGAATGTGCAAGGTTAGGCATTTTTAATTTCAAACCTTATTCACTGAGTTCCCCAATTCATATAGTCTTAGCTAATGAAAAAAAGTTAGGCAATGAACAGCTAAGCTTGATAGGAATGGTAATAAGTATGAAGAAAAGGCAGGGCGTGGTGGCTCACGCTTGTAGTCCTAGCACTTTGGGAGCCAAGGCAGGTGGATTGCCTGAGCTCAGAAGTTCGAGACCAGCCCGGGCGACATGGTGAAACCCTGTCTCTTCTAAAATACAAAAAAAAAAAAATTAGCTGGGTGGGGCGTCATGTGCCTGTAGTCCCAGCTACTAGGGAGGCTGAGGCAGGAGAATCACTTGAACCCGGGAGGCGGAGGTTGCAGTGAGCTGAGATCATGCCGTTGCACTCCAGCCTGGGCGAGAGTGAGGCTCCAACTTAAAAAAAAAAAAAAAAGTATGAAGAATCATGGGAGGTGTGAACAAATGTAAGTAGATTCAACAAAACTTGTAACATACATTATTATTCTTTGCTCATAGCGCCAGTTCATAACACTAAGGAAGAAAGAAAACTATTAATTTTTCATAATATAATTTTAAAAAGCTTTCATTTTTGCTAGGATATATCTGAATGTTAATGTCTTTGCCATCAATATTTTGCCTTTGTCCTCAACCTCAACAAAGATCAACACATGTAACTATACTCTTATTATTATTACATATATTTTTTAATTTAAGAGACAGAGTTCTGCTCTGTTGCCCAGGCTGCAGTGCAGTGGTGCAATCATAGCTCACTGTAGCCTCAATCTCCTGGTCTCAAGTGATCCTCCTCCCTTGACCTCCCAAGCAGCTAGGATTACAGGTGCATGCCACCATGCCCAGCTAATTTTTAATTTTTTTTTCTGGAGGTGGTGGGTACATGACATTGTGAATGGAAAAAATGCAGCAAAATGTTTACTTTAAAATGTTCAATTTTTGGGGAGGCGGAGGCAGGCGGATCACCTAAGGTCAGGAGTTTGGGACCAGCCTGACCAACATGGAGAAACCCCGTCTCTACTAAAAATACCAAAAATTAGCCAGGCTTGATGGTGCATGCCTGTAATCCCAGCTACTTGGGAGGCTGAGGCAGGAGAATCTCTTGAACCCGGGAGGTGGAGGTTGCAGCGAGCTGAGATCATATCATTGCACTCCAGCCTGGGCAACAAGAGAGAAACTCTGTCTCAAAAGAAAAAAAAAAAAAAGTTCAATTTTATGTTGTATGAATTTCACCTCAGTACATTATTTTTAAAAAGACAGACTTAAAGAAATTTCCCTGAATACAGAATACAGCACAGAGAGATGGAGATTAAAAAAAAAAGTCTGAAAGGAAAGTCAAGAGCCATCAAGTATGTACAGGGTATATCTAACAGGAGTTCTAAAACCAAAAAACAGAGAACAGGATGAGAGTCTTCAGATGGAAAAACCTCACTGAGTCTGGACCAAGATAATAAAATAATCCACCCCTTGCGACAGTGTTGAAATGCTGGATATCTGTGGGCACCTCCATCTCATGAGGCTTGATTCTGACCCACTAGACACTATAGAATGTGAGGTGTGAGCCACAACTGTGCTTCTTGCTCTTGAACAAAGGTTGGAAACAAAGCAGCTGCCTGTTTCCTGGTGCTGAGGCAGGTACAGAGAAAATCAGAGAGAAAAGCCAGATCATCTAGAGAAGAATATGAATCAGACCAACGAGACGCTTCGCATCAGCAACAGCAGTTGCCGGGACACAATGAAGTCCTTCAGAGTGCTAAGGAGCCTCAGTGTGAGCCTACATGTCTTTATCTAGTTAAATAAACCATTATCAGTGAACCAAAAAAAGCCTCTGTCGGACAGACTTTAAAACATATTACCTCTCATGGACACTCAACAAAAGAACTAGAAATATCCTTTTAGAAAAGAGTCCTGGAAGGAAAGAAAGGGCAGACAGTAGAAGTGAGAGCAGCCAGGGGGGCACAGAGGCATTATCAGCACTAGAGTAACAATTCTGGTGGGTGACAGCAAGTCTAAGCAGTGTTCTGAAGTGGGAGCCCAGTTAGAGGCTGGGCAACAACAGGCAGAAAAGGAGACAAGGTCCAGGAATTGGGTGGGGTGGTGGGTAGGCAGAGTGTCAGACAAGGGCGAATGGATGGAATTTAGACGAGAAACTGCAGTAAGGAGGAGGAGTGGGGAGGAAGCTCAGTCCTGTGGACTTGGCCATCTGAGGGGGTTCTTCTGGGTCAGAGGGTTTGTGCTATAATTTTGTGGGCACAACAGTCCCAGAGACTCAATTCTGATTCACTAGCCACTGGGCCTAGGATAGCAAGGCTCATTCCAGATCATTCACCAGCAAACAATGTCATCATGATACCAGCCAGGCTGAGTCAGTATGGGCTCAGGGCCTGGGCAGGAGGAAGGGAGGGAAGGTGGCTGCCACTTAAAACAGCCTGACTGGTCAAAAGCCACCCACCCAGGGTGAGGGTAGGTGTAGCTATGTAGGGGGAGCATGAGGGAGCCTGTGGTGATGGAACAATTCTGTATCTTGATTACATAAAGCTACATATGTGATACATTTTTATAGCACTACAGACACACAAACTCCCATGAATATACAGAACAGAAGAAAGGGAGCCTGCATCTTTGATGGTATCCCTGAGCCATGGTACCAGCCCTAGTTGCTTAAACAATTACTATTCTGCCTTATGGTTCTTGCAGCTGAAAACACTCATAATCTATCAACTGATACAGGGTTGTTGTGAAGACTGAAGAAGGTATTATATGAAAGTCATATGGTAAAGCACCTGGCACATCCTAGATTTGTCTGGCTCCAAAGCCTGCCCTTTGCCATGTTTGCAGACTGCCATGAAGACTGAGTTTATCCAAACATAAATTGCACAATGGTACTAGCTAAGTCAAGTGCATATATTATAACTGGTGAAACCTGAACAAGCGCTATGGGTGTATCAATGTTAATGTACTGTAAGAGATGTTAACATTGGGGGAGGAGGGGTGAATGGCACAGAGGACCTCCTTGTACATATTTTTTGGTAACTTCTCATGGAAAAAAACGATTATAATTTTTTTTTTTTTTTTTTTTTTTTTTTTTTTTTTTTGAGACGGAGTCTTGCTCTGTCACCCAGGCTGGAGTGCAGTGGCGCAATCTCGGCTCACTGCAAGCTCCGCCTCCCAGGTTCACGCCATTCTCCTGCCTCAGCCTCTCCGAGTAGCTGGGACTACAGGTGCCCGCCACCACGCCCGGCTAATTTTTTGTATTTTTTTAGTAGAGACGGGGTTTCACCGTGGTCTCGATCTCCTGACCTCGTGATCCGCCCGCCTCGGCCTCCCAAAGTGCTGGGATTACAAGCGTGAGCCACCGCGCCCGGCCTATAATTTTTTTTTAACAAATTTTTTTTAAGACACCCGGCCACAAGTTATAATTCTCTTTTGTCTGGAGGTAAAATTCTCAACATTCGTAAGAAACACAAACTGTTTTCAGAATTGGTTATTCTGCATTGCTGGGGGGAGCACGGGATTAGAGGAGTGGTGTCTGTTCCTCATATTCGAGGAAACAGGCAGAGAGAATGCAATGAGCGAGAAGAACCAAGTGAGTCTGTGTGGAATCAAACCCAGAGAGTGAGGAGTCGGGGGTTGGCACTTTACTGAACCAGGAGCAGGCACTGAGGCCAGAGTGAACGTGGTGTGAGGGTTAACTGCACTGGCTCTGGAGCCAGGCAGTCTCCCTTCAGTGCCAGTTCCCTACTCGCCTAGCTGTGCGATCTTGGGCAACTTATTTCAAACCATTTATACCTGGGCTCTTCTATTTGTAAGGATGGAATGTTAACAGTCCCAATATCATATGACTGTATGAAGACATCTTCACTACTCCTGCATCTGTGTGGACAGCCTGAAGCCACTTGCCTCAACATGCCCAACAAACTCTGAGAACAGGGGAGATGGAGTAACACTCGAGTGCTCGAGGCTGGTTTTGAACTTCCTTAGTGGAGCAAAGACAAGGCTACCCTTTTATGGTTGTCCAGCTTGTGCTCTACAGAAAGGCCACTCCAGGCCACAGAGAGGGGCTTGATAGCAAACTGAAGAAAAAGGTGCTCTTTTTTTTTCCTCACTGCCTCACCCAGAATTCATTGGCCTGGAGTGAGAATGTATTTTTGCAACTCAACAGCCTGAAGGGGATGCCATTTTCTAATCATAAGAAGGCAACCAAGTGCGAACTGTTGCCCTAGGCATTAAGGGAAAAGAAAGCCTAGAAGGAAAAAGCTCTGGGTGCTCCATTTCAATTTTTTGCCCAGTTTTCATGATGATTACTGCTGGCAGGTGGAAAATACCATGTCCAAAATAAGCTTGTTTGGTGCTATTGTAATCACTTCACCCGGTATGAACTTTAGCCCACCCCTCAGGGTAATCTCAGTAATAAGCGATGAATCTTGAGGTTATGCTGACATACATGTACAACAGCACTGGTTGGTAATATTTTTTCTTTCTGTGTCTGTTATTAGCTCCTTTTCTTCCTTTTTCATAGAAGGGTAAAACATAGAAAGAGAAATTATGAGATTGCTGACTTCAAAGGTTTCCTCATGGAAAAATGCCTGTAATTTTATTTTCTCTATTTTTTGAAGCACTTTCTCTCAAAAGCTCTTGATTGTAAATTATATGGTGTGGTAGAATACAAATGAAAAGAAGTGCCTTGGAGTGAGAAGCCATATCTCAACAACTGTGTTATTTCTAAACCTAACTATGGGGGAAAAACCAAGACAGCCAAAAAATATCAGATCAATGACATTTAATTATAATGTAGTTTTTAAGATTTCAAAGATTTGAAGCTTTTGGGAACAGGACCATGACAGGTGGCAAGGACGTGGCAGGAGGATGGTACAAAACTGGGGCAAAACTTTTCTTGAGAATATTTTTCTCTCAAGTTATTTGAGAGACTTATTTTTAATAACAAGATGTAGCTAAGCCAGAAAGTAATATTTTTTTTAAAAAGTATTACATGTGTAAGATCAATTTTAAGATTTATTTTTTAAATTTCTGAAGGATAAAGGAGACGGATAACCATCAAGGCTTTCAGGTAACAAAAACTGCCTATTTGGTAAAATCTTGCTGTTTTTATATTATTTGTCCCTAAATATCCATTCTCTACCTTTCTTTGGTAATAGATATTTCAGGTAGGCATATAGCCACCTAGATTCCGAAGGTGGAGGCATACTTTTCCTATAAAGAGCCAGACAGTAAATATCTTAGACTTTGCAGGCCATATATTATTTCTATCACAGCTACTTTACTCTGCTTAAAAGCAGCCATAGAAAATACATACATGATTGGGTACAGCTGTATTCTAACAAATTTTATTTATCAAAACAGACAATAGGCCATAGACCTAAAGACTACATTTCCCAGCCTCCTTCTTAGGTGGGGCCTTGTTAGATGTGGTCAGATGACTGGTTTTGGACATTGGCATGAGGGTGAAGTGATGTGTGCAAGATTCAGTTTGTGTCCTTAAAGGGAAGGAGTATATCTTACTCTTCCTCATCCCTATTCTTATTGGCTGGAATGCAGATGTGATGGGGGAGGTAGAACGGCCACTTTGGACAATCAGTGGGAGCCAAGTGTTGAGAAAGGCAGCAAGCCAGAATGGGCCTGGGCTCCTACCACCGTGAGCCACATGTCAGCCCTAGTCTGCCTCTTTAGACCCAAAAGAGAAATAATCTCTGCCTTATTTGAGCCACTATACTTTGAGATCCCTTTATTAGAGCAGTCTTACCTGCTTCCTAACTAATATATCTGATAACTAAGAAATGAAGGGAACTTTATACATTTTTCTAAAAAAAAAAAGTGCTTTATAAAAATCACTTTTGAGGATAAGACTGACTGTCAAATGATGAGATTTTAAAACAAAAAATAGAATATACGAATTCAAATGAATTTTTCTTCCAATAATGATGCCATTACAACAGCTCTGAATGCCTATTTGGGATCTGCATTTACAGACAATCCCAGTGATTACTTAACCTACATCCTCTTTGTTCTGATCAAACATACTATAACCCAGTTTTATGCACAAGTGTTAATCAAGGCCATCTTCATGAGATGGACGACTTCTCATCTCTAAGATATTCAGAAGCATGACTTGTGAATTCTGAAGGCAGTTTGCAGCAACGGTAACGCCAATGAAGAAGCATTCTTCCTCTCAAGGTCATTAGGTTGAAGTGGACCGAATCTCTCTGGTTCTAAATATCATTTAGCTGTATCGCTCTGTAATCACACATCTGGTCACTAAAACCTGTGGTAGAGGATGCTGTAATGATTTTTTCATTAGAACCATCAGTAATACATTTGCACTACAGACATAGTTTCTATTTTTCAGGCATTGCCTTTTAAAACCCATCCCTTATATTTCTTACTTGGTTTGTGTTCTTATATAAAAGTTGAATGCCAAAAACTAAAACCAAAACTAAAAAGCTAGAATTTTGGATAAATGAGAAATTACTACCCACAAGCACAGGAATTAAAAAATAAATGTTTGGGGGCTACTGTTTTCTACATAATGAAATTCAGCAATATCTCATCAGATATAAGCCAGCAAAGCCATCAAAACACCATTAAGTTTTCAGAGAAATATGCAAAAGTCAAGAAAGACTCATAGTAAATTTACTGTTAAAACCTAGAGTTTGTACTGACCAAAAAAATGTAACCTAAATCATAGCATTAACCTTGGTTCTGTCAAGCATTAAGAATGTGACTTTTTTTTGTTTTTTAAAAGGAAAAGCAGACACAACGGAGTGCTGTGGGCTAGCAACTTCACTTGCATCAATTTAGATGATATGAACTTGCTGAATTAAAATCAAATTTGCCCTGTCCAAAGTCAATTTTTCTAAAGTGCCACCCTTCTTTACTTCACTGATTCACTTGATTATAAATTTCGTTTTAAAAAGAAAGTTCTCCCTCAATTATTCTCATTTTCCATTCTCTTCTAAATTTAAACTCTTCTTAAAGTGTTCTGGAAAAATGGACCCATTAGGCTAAAGAAAGTGAGAAAGATAACGGCTTAGCATTGAAGCTAAATCATGAGTTTTGCTGAAATAGAGTTTAAGAAAAAAAACCATGGATTATCTGTGTGAAGCCCCACGCAGTGAATGCCACACCGTGGAGAGCAAGCCAAATGAATGTGGTGTAGACTCAGAGAACGAACCACAAGGAAACAATCTTCCCATCAGCAAGGGCTGGTCAGCCACAGTGTCAGGCACTAGGTTAGATATTTGACCTAGGGGTGAAGAAAACTCAGGGAGGGTCCATGATTTGTCCAAATAAATAGAAGAATATTTGAAACCAGGACTATCTGACTCCAAAGTCAATGCTTCTTCCATTACCTTACAAGCCTCCATGGTAAAAGGGAATAATGTGAAGTTATTTCAATTCCCTGTAAACAATAACAAAAAAACTGCTTTCTTAAAACAATCTTTCTACTTATATCCTTGAGTTTGCAATTTGATTCCTGACCTTAGGCTTTTTCTTGAAAAGTAAATTGTTTTTTTGCACATGCCCTGCAGTTTGCTTTTACCAGCCTTTTCTCATGTGGCACCTTCTGATTGAATGTCCTTCTTCTTAGCTGGTTAACGTCTACTTTTCCTTTACAGATATGTTCAGGATGGGTGGTCTGACCTTACCTTTGCCGCTTGTTATTATTTTTTCTCTAACTTAACAATGTGTTCACAATCTTTCCTTCTCTCCCCAGCAACGTGGATCTGTTAAGTTTTCCTTTCTGATTACAGATAAGGTCTGCCTTTTCACCTACCTTTACCTACACTAACAATGAAGGGTTCTGAGTAGCCATTTCATTCCATTCTCATTCCACAACACCTGAAAGCCACAGAAACCTTGAATCTCCATAATGGGGACTGAAGAATATACAACACATAATAATTTAAAGCTACCCCTTGCAAGAAGTGTAACTGTTCCCCTCTAAATACTGGAGATATTTTTCCCCCCTAGAAGAAAATATTCTTAAAATTTCACATTCAAAAGGTCTGTGATTTTGTTTTAAAAGTCTAAAATATATATTTGGATGAAAAAAGGATTAAATTTTCAGCATCTTAAATTTTATATTGAATAAAAAGAACAAATGAGTGTGTGTGTGTGTGTGTGTGTGTGTGTGTGTGTGTGTGTGTGTGTGTGTTTATTATAAACCACAGATGATCTCAGGCTCATTCAATCTGGATGAAAAAGCCATTTGCTTTCTCCTGTTCATTTGACTGAGTTGAGCCGTAGGAAGGCCAAATGGCATGATCTGTGTTGTTTGCTACTCTTGGCCTCTTCTGTAGGGAATGTATCCATAGATGAGAAGGAAGGAATGAATGGGAACTTGGATTTTTACCTCCCAATGGCTGAATACCAGTTGCGGGCTGGCCAGGCCACTTGTCCTCTTCCTGATTTCATCAGCAAAACCAAAGCTTTCAGCAACAGGCAGCACAGCCTTGATGATGAACATGTCTGTCCCTTCTTTCATTTCTTCTTGAAGTACCCGACCTTCTCTCTTTGACAAGACAGCATAGACTCGACCTGTAAAACCATAAATCTTTTAAAATCATGGATCAGTCATATGGCTTGAGCCACACCAAGACATGATTACCCATATACTCTGTAACAATCCACAAATGATTAAATTCATTCTCAATAATGTTGGTTTACAAAAGCAAGGAACACTTTTTAAGTGTTTATTTAAAAAGCATGAGATTTATAGAAAACTTAGAAACAAAAAATAACAAAAAGTTAAATCACCCCAAACTGCACTACTCATAGACAAATTCCACAAAACAGCATGAGAGGAAGGAGACTTGTAAAAGGACCTTTCAATGCAGTTTCACCTATGAGCTATCTTTGGGTCTGAAATCCAATGAGATGAGTGTGACTGGGCTTTGTAAATATTAAAATATTTTAATAATTATGAGACCTTATTGGCATGGCAATAATTAAGATGGCACAGGCTATTTGGGCTTAGTAGGCAAGCAACTGGCATTTTTATTACCAAAAATTAAAACCACACACATACTTGCTCATAGTTTTCTTAAACTGGTAATATTTAAGTGGCATGAGTATTAAGTGTTTTATTCCCCTGAAAACTGATAGGTTTGGAATCTTTAAGGTCTGGTAACAATTTCTAGTGCCACAACACAAGAATTCCACTAGCAAATTCTTTTGGATGACTCTTTTAATTCGTCTTTAGGCACAATTCTGCCTCACACTCAGGAGGGAAACATCTTCCCCTCTGACTGGTGTTCTGTATGAGTGTCTCTGGGTATGCAACGTATCCTTTCAACTAGTAAGAAGAACAGACCCTGCAAAGAATAGAGATACATTGAAAATCACAGACAATCATGAAGGACTTGCTGTAACCAGCAGATACTCTCTTTAAAGCCTCCTCTTTCACCTGCTGCCTAAAAAATAATTTTAGTTACATAAGTGATCTATTGCATATATTATCCTTAAACATTTATAACATTGCTGCTAAGCAGAGCTGAAGTATCCTTTGACCACCATTGAGTCCTGGACCCTTCTCTCCTAACTGCCAAGGTGATGAGTCTGGAGTGTCTGGTACCCACTTACCTTTATTTATTTATTTTTTAAACTAGAAACTGAGGACACAAAGCCAAAATGTCTGACTTCCAAACTTTTCTCTCTGATTCAGATTTCCCCCTAGTGGCGGTTATTAGGAAGGGTAACAGGAAACAAATGGCAGAAAATCTATTGTGTCACAAGGCCTCAAGGAAAAAACCTAAACTAAAATATCGATGAGCCTTCACCATGTTTAGGTTTAGCTTAAAAACAAACAAATTAACACTCCATTCGTAATGAAAGGCACCCCTTTCCTCTTGTCTACTTTCCCAGCTAGCTACTACATTCTCTCCTTCCTTGCTTCCTCACATCTCTTAAACAGGTAGCTTCTCATTTCTTCACTATGTGCTCTTTCTTTAACATCTAGCTCTCCTAGTTGCTCCAGGAAACTGCTTCCTTGAAATTTCACAATAATTTTCATATTCCTAACCTAAATGCTTTTTTTTTCCCCGATTTTCATTCTTTGTGATTTCTCTGTGGTATTTGAAGCTACTGATTAATATCTCCTCTGCCAACTGTCTCCAATCTTAGTATTATTCTCCTTACACTCCTGGCCTTCTGACCGTCATTCTCTTTATTTCAGTATCTCCTGAACTTCTTCTTATGGGTATTCTTTGAGGCTTCATACTCTTTAAACAAACTCTCTACTCAGCGAGCCAACTAATTTATAATTTGTGTGGTTTAAACTAACTAATTTTATGCTTGGGACTCCTAAGGCCATCTCTAAGCCAGGCCTCTCCTTGGATCTCCAATACCACTTTACAATGGATGCCAGGGCATCTCTGCTGTGGAAGCCAACTTCCTGTTAAATTAAACATGTCTAAGAATATATTATCTACTTCAAAAGGCAACTCCACTCTCCCCATTCCAACTATTTCCCCCTGTCATTCATACCAGAAACCTCATAGTTACAGAATCACACAACAGTGGGGTAGAAGGAAACTTGAGGGTCAAGAAGTTCTACCAAAGTAGCTGTTTAAGCTCTCCTTGTATACTCTAAAACTCATTTTCTCCCAGGGTAGCCCATTCCATCTTTGGATAACTGTAACAGCTGACAATTCTTGAGTCCCAAATATGTTCCCCTGAAGTTTCTGACCATCAGTCCTAGTTTTTATCACATGGGACAAGTTTAATCCCTCTCCCACAAATTACCGTGTAAGCTACTCAAAGACAGCTATCTCATGTTCATTTTTCCAGGCCAATCTTGCTATGACTAGAACTGTATTTCCTGTTTCATCATGGCCACTCTCCTACTTGAACTACTATGATTTATTCACATCCCTCTTGGTATTTGGTACCTGGAAATGAAAACAATACTTCAAATACAGTCTGAAAAGCTCCCAAAACAGCAGAATGATTATTATTTTCATTAGTGATCCCTTTTAGTTATATATTATTTGTCTGAGATATATAGAAATCTTACCATAACACCTAACATGTGTGAACTAGTAATCTTTACTCCCCTATCTCATTCGAAGAAATGTTTTAAGGGCCAGGAGCAGTGGCTCACGCCTTTAATCCCAGCACTCTGGGAGGCCGAGGCAGGTGGATCACTTGAGGTCAGGAGTTCGAGACCAGCCTGGCCAATATGGTCTCCACATCGCCACTAACACTGCAAAAATTAGCTGGGCGTGGTGGTGCGTGCCTGTAATCCCAGCTACTCCAGAGGCTGAGGCAGGAGAATCGCTTGGAGGAGAACTTGGGAGGTGGAGATTGCAGTGAGCTGAGATCGTGCCACTGCACTCCAACCTGGGCAATAGAGTGAGACTTGGTCTCCAAAAAAAAAAAAAAAAAAAAAAGAAACGTTTGAAGGTAGTTTATGGAAGTACATACAAAACAATAAAACAACAGGGGTAAAAAAGAATGAGGAAAGTGGGGCAAACAGACCACGAATAAGGGGCCAGTAGGGACAAGCTGCCTGACTGCTGCTACATGGGTCATGCCAGCAGGCTTAGATCAATAATTGTAATTGAAACTGAATATAGTTAACATGTAATTTTGATCCATTCAATTTTAATTCCATGAAAACTATATCTTGATACTGGGGCACAGTGATGGATCACCAAGCACAGGAAAATACTACTATAAAACCTTCCAAACACACTTGGTTCTCATGATAGGTGTGTCCAATGCTTGGATGCATTCAAAGACCCTAAATGTGCCATTGTCATCACTGAGAAATTAACATAGCCATATCAATAAGAATTTCTGATCATGTGGCCCTTGACTGCAAATACCTTCATACCCTTTCCACTGGGTATCTGTTCCATAATGATCACTCCTTTGTTCAGTCACTTAAATAAAGATCAGAGTTGGTTGAGTACAGCAGCGGCTCATCACTGTAATACTAGCACTTTGGGAGGCAGAGGTGGGAGGAACGCTTGAGACCAGCCTAGGTAACAAAACAAGACCCTGTCTCTAAAAAAATTTAAACATTAGCCAGGTGTAGTGGTGTGCATCCGCAGTCCTAGCTGCTTGGGGGACTAAGGCAGGAGGATCATCTGAGCTCAGGAGTTGGAGGCTGTAGTGGACTATGATTGTGTCACTGCACTCCAGCCTGAGTGACTGGGCAGGACTCCATGGGAGGGAGGGATGGAGGCAGGAAGGAAGTGAAAGAAGCAGGTACCAGAGTACCCTACTGTATGAAAGGAACCAGGGAAGAGGAATTCATCAAGGAAAAAACCAGCAACAAAAAGGTTCATCAATTAAAAGTTTTGATCAGTGCTCAACTGTTAATGACTACACTATAAATATCTCAGCCTGTATTCAAGGCAGTAACCCACCCCTTCAGCTTCTCTAACTGCCAGACTCTAGAGTACACAGGGCACAGCCTCTGTGCTGCCGGAAGCCAAGGTGTATCACTCACTGTCCACAGGCAAAACCATTTGAGTTTTGCCAACTCTGAGCCCACAGTTTTTTCAACATAGAATACTCTTAGTCTAACTCTACATTCAAATCCTTTTCATCATTCAAGGCCCATTCAAAAATTACTTGTTCCATGAAGTCTTCTCTAATACCCAAGCTCAAAAAAGTCTCTTTACCATTTGGGTGAACATTATCTGTTCTTTTATGGCCTTATGGATTCTCATATATACATTTTCTTCTTCCATAATATTAAGATTAACCTGTACATTCTACAATCTTGAAAGCTAGAAGTTTGGTGATTAAAGGTATGCTGTTTTTTTTTTTCAGAACTTAGGAAAGACAGTAGTTGTTCACAGCAATGTTTTCTTTAACAGTAAACAATCAGGAAACAATGCAAATTTCCAATTTCAGAATGATAAGTAAACTATATCATATCCTATTGATAAGATTACCTGCAGAGGTTAAAATGAAAATTATGAATTCTAAGTAGCCAAATGAAAGTATGCCTATAAAATAAATAATAAACCTAAAAAGCAAAGTATTACATTATTTCTATCATAAGGTTACAGCTATGCAAAATGTACTATTATGGACAAGGGTTGTAAAAGAAAATGGGAAATAAAGTTGGATTCCAAGGAGAAAGAGCGTTCTTTCACCTTGTGACTTGTTATTGTTGGCAACACTTATGCAATAACTTTAATTAAAAACACACACACAAATAAATTGGTAGGTACTTATACACCAGGTCACACTAACCTCTTCCTTTTGTCACAGAGCTATAAGACTGCTTAATCAGGCCAACGTGGTTGACAGGATACAGATGGGCTTCAATCAAATAGGAGATAAAGCATGCTGCAGACACAGTGGGGAACGTAGGCTGGTTGCTACTATATAGATAGATCAGCTACAAATGTATAGATAATTGATGTTAACAGGTCAAACCCACTCTGGAAAGTTGTCCTTGGTGAGTCTGCTAGCACCTCTGTGTTCTTACTATTATTACCAGTGACTTAAAAAAGAAGGCACAATGATCAAATCCAAAGTTGACATGAAGTTGGCAGGAAGCAAATACTGTGACACAGTCAAGATAACTGGGCAAGGACCCCAATTTTTTTATGTTTTAGATAGAGGGTCTTGTTATGTTCCCACAGCTAGATGTGAATTCCTGGGCTCAAGCGATCTCCTGCCTCAGCCGTGCAGCTGGGACTATAGGCATACGCTAGCACGCCTGGCTAGGACTCGAAATGCAAATTGTGTTAAACCAACCAAGTGTCCAGGATTTGAGAGGTCAAGCTGTTGGAGACCAGCCTGGGCAACATGGTGAGACTCCGTCTCCACAAACATTAAAAAGTTAGCAGGGCATGGTGGCACGCCTGTGGTTCCTGGAAACTGAGGTGGGAGGAGCGCTTTGAGCCTGGGAGGTTAAGGCTGTGGCAGTGAGCCATGTTTGCGCCACTGTACTCCAGCCTGGGTGACAGAGTGAGACCCTGTCTCCAAAACAAAAAAAAAAAAAAAAAAAAAAAAGGAAGGTCATGCTGAACAGCAGTTTCTATAAAACCAACTAGAAATGAGTTTACTTTAGGCTTAATAGTAGTCTTCAATGTGCTATGGTACAAAGAAAGCCAACTTAATACTAAGTTGCCGAGTACAAAATTATTCCATCAGTCAAAGCCCATTTCAAAGTACCATGACTTTCAAGAGACCTACTGTTTCAAATTTTGCTAATCCCAACTTCTCATAAAGCTTCCCTAGAAAACCATATTTGTGCACTAAATAATATTGTATTTTACTTTCTAATTATTTTATATAATTAAGCTTTGTCACCTTAAGTTATCTCTCAAAGCAGGAATCATGTTTAACACAGTATTGGCACATGCAGCTCATTAAATCTTTGTTGAATTGAATTACAAAATGCTGAGGAAATGTAAAAAGAACCCTAAGTATAGAATAAGAAAAGGTTTAAACGCCAGGCGGGTGGCTCATGCCTATAATCATAGCACTTTGGGAGGCCGAGGAGGGAGGATCATGAGGTCAGGAGACGGAGACCATCCTGGCCAACATGGTGAAACCCTGTCTCTACTAAAAATACAAAAATTAGCTGGGTGTGGTGGTGCGCACCTGTAGTCCCAGCAGGAGAATTGCTTGAACCCGGGAGGCAGAGGTTGCAGTGAGCCAGGATCTTGCCACTGTACTCCAGCTGGGCGACAGAGCGAGACTCCATCTCAAAAAAGAAAAAAAAAAAAAAAAAGGAAACAGAGAGGCCCGGCACGGTGGCTCACACCTGTAATACCAGCACTTTGGGAGGCCGAGGTGGGTGGATAACTTGAGGTTGGGAGTTTGAAACCAGCTTGACCAACATGGAGAAACCCCATCTCTACTAAAAATATAAAATTAGCCGGGTGTGGTGGCACATGCCTGTAATCCCAGCTACTAGGGAGGGTGAGAGAGGAGAATAGCTTGAACCTGGAAGGCGGAGGTTGCGGTGAGCCGAGATCACACCATTGCACTCCAGCCTGGGCAACAAGAGTGAAACTCTGTCTCAAAAAAAAAAAAAAAAAGCCAACAGTGACACTTACTAAGAATCTTTCTGATACATTAAAGTACATGTGTTTCAACAATATTGGCATTTATTCCTATGTGTAAAAATAAAAGATTAAAAATATCTCATATACTCCATAAATATACCTACTACATATCTATAAAAATTAAAATCATTTTAAAATAAAAATTTAATAAATAAAAGGAAGAACTACAATAATCACAGCTGTAATTAAAACTCTTAACTAGGCTGAGCACGGTGGCTCATGCCTGTAATCCCAGCACTTTGGGAGGCCGAGCTGGGTGGATTACCTGAGGTCAGGAGTTCGAGACCATCCTGGCCAACAAGGTGAATCCCCACCTCTACTAAAAATACAAAAAAATAGCCGGGCGTGGTGGTGGGTGCCTGGAATCCCAGCTACTTGGGAGGCTGAGCCAGGAGAATTGCTTGAACCCCGGGGGGGGCAGAGGTTGCAGTGAGCCAAGATCGTGCCATTGCTATGCAGCCTGGGCAATGAGAGCGAAACTCCATCTCAAAAAACCAAAAAAAACCCCAAAAAACTCTTAACTAGTACTGTCTAACAAAAAGAAATATTTTTAAAATGTGAGGTTATTACCAAAGATTTTTTAAAAATGAAGAGCAAAAAAAAAAAAGATTAACAGATTAGAAGGAAAAAATACAAAAAGAATTCAATGACAAGCGGGTAAAACCTCAGCAATAATCAAGCTCATTACAGGGAAATTTCATGAGTAAAAAATGATAATAAACCACATCTTTAGAAAAGTGGATTTTAAAAGTATAGAAGGACATTTTCCTGAAATTATTTCCCCAGATAAAATGATTTTGAGATTATTTTCCTACAAAATTTCCCATTTTGACCATATGCAAGTCTATCCATTTATAGAAGGATTTCTTGTTTTAATAATCTATGTAGAAAAAACTAAGTTTTAAAAAAAGACTAAGGAAATTCATTTTGCTAAATAAAAAAGACCTGAAATCAACTTGTGCCGATTCTTGAAGAATCAAAACAACAGTCAGCAAAGTCTGAAGTCTTCTCAGAAGATCTCTAAATATCCAGACAGGAAGCAAAAGGCCTTAGGAACACAGAAGTTCTTTTCATTTCTTTCCAGTTGAAGGTGTTGATTTAGAAAGAAAAAGGAAAACACAAGTGAGCAGCTGACTGCATTGATAGACCTTCGACACTAGAAATTGGTTATCAATATAAAAGAGTCCCTCAAAAGCAAAGAGAAAACAGGCTTCAGAGGAGATTCTCCAGTCTAAGCAAGAGGACTTCAAATCAATTCGAGAAAAAAAAAAAAAAGCCAGATTGACTCTAACTGTAACTTCATTTAAGGCAGTGGATGTGGTAGTTGGTTGGTCTCAGGGGCCAAGTATTAAGAAAGTTGACCAGTGACAATGGTACAGAGACTGCAACCAACCCACATACACACAGTTGCCACACAGAGGGTAAATAAATGGGGCTTCATAGAGGGCAGTGAGGCCCAATACAGTGACATTTGTACCTGGGTGAGGCAAGTCAAAATGATCCTTTGCTCCAGAGAGAGAAGGTGATAAAGAACCCTGAGGGTTAAAATATATATTTCTTCCTGGAAAGTGGCAGAACTGACTCTGATGGCCAGGTGGCGAGTGCCAGGATAAAAATATAAGGATAAGATGACAAATGATATTTTGAGGTATTATCCTAGGGTGGCTTGGTCACATGCTGTGTCCAGGTGGTGATTTCCTAATAGAAATGAGAAAATGAACACAGAGGGGTGACTCAACAGGGGTGACTCAACACTCTGCTAGGAATTCAGTCTGATAAACACCAACAGCTGATTCTGGCTTCACGTGTTGTGCTGAAAATTCATCTTCTCAGAAAACAAAGGACAAATGCCACTCCAAATGAATAATGTAGAAGAGATGGCAATCTGGGGAGAAAACAGATGTTCCCATTATTTTGGGAGGAAATACATGTTCCCATTATCTTGAGAGAAAGGATAGGCACAGACCTATGCGGGCCCTGGACTTCAGAAAGGATCATTTTGGCCAGGTATGGTGGCTCACGCCTGTAATCCCAGCACTTTGGGAGCCCGAGGCAGGCGGATCACTTGAGGCCAGGAGTTTGAGAGCAGCCTGGCCAAAAGAGCAAAACCCCATCTCTACTAAAAAAAACAAAAAACAAAATTAGCTGGGCGTGGTGGCACACGCCTGTAATCCCAGCTACTCGGGAGGCTGAGTCAGGAGAATTGCTTGAACCTGGGAGAAGAAGGCTGCAGTGAGCTGAGATTGTGCCACGTGCCACTACAGTCCAGCTGGGGCAATAGAGGGGGAAAAAAAAAGGAAAGATCGTTTCAAACACATAGAGGGACAGGAAAAAAAATACAACTAACACACACCATAGGTTCTATGATAACAGACCCTAAAATAAAATTCCTTTGCAGAGTAATGAGAGTCTAAAAAAATCAGTCATGAATGATCTCAATGACAGAAAAAGGAAGAAAGCCCCTCCTCAACCCCTATTTTAAGAGGACATGCACAGTAGAAGGAAGAAGAGGATATCAACTCAGGTGGATCAGTAGCATGTCCAAGATGCTCAACATCAGAACAAGCTGAGTGTATGTACCAAAGTAAAAGAGCTAAAGACAGTGCAAAGAGCTTTTTCCAATACTGGTTGAATATCTCTTCTCCAAAATGAGTGGGAACAGAAGTGTTTTACATTTTTAATTTTTTAGATTTTGGCATATTTGTATTATATACTGTTTGAGCATCTCAAGTTAAAAAATAAAGGCTGGGCGTGGTGGCTCACGCCTGTAATCCCAGCACTTTGGGAGGCTAAGGCGGGTGGATCACGAGGTCAGGAGTTCGAGACCAACCTGGCCAACATACTGAAATGCCGTCTCTACTAAAAATACAAAAATTAGCCAGGTGTGGTGGCATGCACCTGTAGTCCCAGCTATTCGGAAGCCTGAGATGGGAGAATTGCTTGAACCCAGGAGGTGGAGGTTGCAGTGAGCTGAGACCATGCCATTGCACTCCAGCCTGGGTGACAGAGTGAGAATCCATCTCAAAAAAAAAAAAAAAAAAAAGTTTCAAATTTTAGATGATTTGGGATTTTGGATTTTCAGACTTGGGATACTCAACCTATACTTTCAAAATAAGGAGACATGTCTTGTCTACAACTTATAGAAACTAGTATCATGTTACAGAGGATAGCAAGAAAATAGGAGTTCACAATACCTATGTTACCTATCATTCTCTTCAGTAAGGAGAATGGTGAACAAACTATAGCAAGTGGAACAAGTTGAAGTGAGAGAACACTGAAGTTCAGGATAGCTCAGAAGTTGATGACTAAGTGCTTGGCCTTCTTAAATGAGTTCAAGTCTCCAGGACCAGAATTATATCTCACCATGTTAAGAGAATTTGCCCTTTTGAGAAATTATGAATAGTAAGGTAGGTGCCAGACTACAGGAAAAAGGTAAATAATGACTAAACTTTCTGAGGATATAAACACTGGGTTCCATAAATTGCAGACTAGAAAGCCATATGCTAATTTTCTGTAGAATTTTAAGGAAACATTATAGGCATTTGTACATGTTTATACAAGTATGAGGTAAATCTTGGGAGATAACATGGACTTTCTAATACAAAATACTAATCTAAGCTTTTTTTTTTTCTAACATGATTGGCAAGCTGATAATTGGGGGACTGTTATAGATGTAAAGAACCTTAACTTCATCAAAACATTTGATTTTCTACCTGTTTAGTTTTATTTCTCATCAGACAAGGACACATGAAAAAAATGAATAAGAAATCAATGTGTTAAGATGGTGGTGATGTGACTTTTTTCTTGCCATTAAAATTTTTCTCCTGTTTACTGTTGTAATGCTAATTATGTTATATAACTTAAGAAAAAAATTAAGTGTATAGACTCAGTACTCATACATAAATAAATATAGGAGTTCATACAACTACATAATTTCTACAATCTAGTCAATTACCAAAAATTTGGATTCTGCTTTTTGGGGAACAGAGTGGGAAAACACAACTTTAAAAAAAAAAAAAGAAATAGGGTTGATCTTGACTTCTCATATGAATTAATGAGAAGATATAATTGCTAAATTTCATTAAAAGAAGAATGTTGCATTTCATGTAGGAGGTAACAGTGTAGACACAGACATGTTCTCTACTGGTTGGACGGTATGTGAGGTGCTGTGTTCAAATATAGTTGCTTTAAGAGGGATGCTGACCAAATAAATTATGTCCAAAAGACAGCAACTGAAGTGGTGAAAGGATACAGAAATCCTAACAGAAAAATAGGTGAAGGATTTGGAGTTTTTCTCCTGGATATAAAACTAGAAAACTAACGATTTCCTTCAAACACATAAAAGAGTTGTTGCATGGAAGAGAGATGAATGGTGGTACAGATGATTGGAAACTAGCAGGTGACAGACATTTTGCTCAATATAGAAAAAAACACCATTAAATCACGAAGCTGGCTGTGCAATGCCCATCAACAGAAGTATTCAAATAGTGGTGGTATAAGCATTTGTTGGGGTAGGAGAGGCTGGAGAAAAGCTCTTGGGTCTTCTTCAAAGATTTGAGGGATTAAGATTTGATTTTAACTCTTACTTCTGCCTTCTTAAATTAAGAAAGTTCTCAATGAAAATGAAAAATAGCATCTGAGAATAGTCTAGATTGGTGTTTCCCAAACAAATCTACAAATTCCATGGCTGTTAATAGGCATGCTATATTCAAATAAGGTTGAGAAGCACCGTATATGACATGCTATATTTGGAGATTTGATTCACAATGCATACTGGCCTTAACCCAGCTATTTTTCAAACGCTGCTAATGACGCTCAGTTAGTCTCACAAAAACCTTAATGTGATGCAAGCCTAAATTTCTTTTGGAAAAAAAAAAAAAGCTTAGATTTCTGCTTTCAGGAATTAATCAGCAAAAGAACCTTCCTAAAAAGAACGTAATTAACCACATATTGACTCAAAGGGCCTCAGGGTTACAGGAAACTTATAATTTGGCCGATTCTCTCATCCAGGGCTCAATCCTCCTTTATATTCTCTTCACTACTGAAACAGTTCCATGATCTCGAGAGAATAAGAGAACTACTGTGTGCCAGGTGCTGTTCTGGGCACTGTATTTAAAAAAATTGTGTTATTTTAATCTTCACAATCTGTATGAATTATTATCCCCTTTATTATAGGTAAAGAAACTAAGTCTCAGTGAACTAATACCAGTCAAAAGTCCAAAGAGCTACTAAGTGCCAGGGCTTCACGTCTCCTGAGATCTTAAAGGCTGCTTCTCCCAAAGAGAGAAAAACCAGGAATAGGATTTGATATAATCGTTAGCAGTGAATAAAGCCCCAAATAATTTTCTTTCTCAGAAAGAACCCAGAATTCACAAAAGCCCTTTTGTGTTATGAGTACAAGAATGTTGCCTTATTCTTTGATCATTTTCAGAACAACTTTGGTTACCCAGACTGATATGCTTATTTGCTTGAGATAAAATATGGCACAGGTTTGGATGGTAACACATATGAGCAGTTTAAACTTCATTTAGCAGACCTCTCATTACAGAAAGGATTCTATTTGTTGCAAAAGAAAAGATCTTTAGTAGTCATGTTTTTCCCCCCTCAAGATGTTAATACTTAAGATATCTGGCTTTCAAAGATCTTAGTTTGTTAGTAAATCAGAAAATGGTATAGCTTCTGCAAAACATACTACAAGAGTTTAAGATTTTGGGGTCTGCCAGGTGCAGTGGCTCACGCCTGTAATCCCAGCACTTTGGGAGGCCAAAGTGGGTGGATCACTTGAACTCAGGAGTTCGAGACCAACCTGGGCAACGTTGCGAAACTCTGTCTCTACAAAAAATACATAAAAACTTAGCTGCACATGGTAGTGTGTGCCTGTAGTCACAACTACTCGAGAGGCTGAGGTGAGAGGATTGCTTGAGCCTGTTAGGCAGAGGTTGCAGTGAGCCGAGATTGTGCCACTGCACTCCAGCTGCGGCAACAGAATGAGACCCTGTCTCAAAAACAAGATTTTGAGTCTAGGAGAGTTCACTGTTATTCAGGGCATTTCTCACTATCTTTACCTTTTCTTCCTTACCGAGAACATCACCGGTGGCCATGATGTCACATGTGTACATAGCTGCCATCAGGCGCTGAGGTTTCACTTGCAGTGCATAGCGACACGCTTCTTTCATGGTGGCAATTAGCTGTCCTGAGAAAGGTCCATAGCAGTCAGTGAGTGGAGATTCTCCTTTCTGGGATGTCCTCTTCTCAAAGGCCTCAGGGCAGCCATCTTGTAGCTCTTGGTTTTCATTTCCACCAGAACAGGTTTCATTTTCCTCCTGTCCCTCTTTTGCCAGATCACTTGTTCCTTGTTCCTCAAATTTACTTAGGTCCCATTTTTCCAGAACAAAACAGACACCCATGAGGGGCTCCTCACACATAGGGCCAGAGAGGGTTGCTAGTTGGAAGCCACTCATAATGCTATTGCCCAAATCTCGGTATCTACTGGCTTCTTTTGAAGCTTTGTCAGCTGGACCTGTCCATACTGAGTTCTGAAAATCTTCACTTTTATTGACTAGTATGTTGGGCCCACATTTTCTTGGGCCAAATGACCAGATTTGGTCAACAATGTTCCTCCATCTTCTCCCTGTTAGGTGTTGCTCTAGTTTTCCTTTGAATTCCCAAATTTTCTCTTGGGTCTTCTGATGAATCATCTGAGTATTTTCGCCCTCATTCAAAGAGGATGTCAACTGCTCCATAGAACGAATCAAATCACTATTTTCTTCCAGAATCTGGGTGACTTCTTCTGGAAGGGGCATGGCTCGAACACTGAGCGTTGCCAGTTTATTGGGAGTTGTTATGGTGATTAGCCCGTCAGAGTCAACTTGGATTCCTTCAGGGATTTTGCTTTGATCTTCTTTCATTTGGTGTATGACTGCAACTTTTTGCTGTTTGCCTATTTCTTCATTGACCATGTCAACTTTTGGGGGTTTTGTGATTGTTTCTCTGAATGGAATAATCGGTTCAGATACACTGATATGAATCTTTGCAAACCTACAGACAAATTCAAGAGAAATAACAGAAGGTTAAAATCAAAATAGCATCAAAGCTCCTGTGTAGAAATTACTACACAGTGGAGATTCCATAAAAACATAGGAACATAAAAATTATCTTACTATGAAAGATCTGCAATTTACATTATATCACAATTCAAAAACTGCTTTCTTTGTGATTGAAAAGACTACTTCTAATAGGAATATACCTCCAGGGAAATCCTTGCATGTACTGGAATTTCACTCTTTTTTTTTTCATTTTCAAGATATATAAACCACCCATTTAAATAAGAATGTTTTCAGCAGAAAATAAATGTTTTAATATATGAAATATAAATGCTTTAAAACAGTATTTGCCAATCTAAGAGTGTGGAGAAGAAAAGCTGAATGATTAAGACTCTAAATAGACATAGAATCACCGAACCTCAGGATAGCTAGTCAAATCTTCACAATGTATTTGGCTTTGATAATGAGGCTTATAGCAAGGCTAGCATGTTCCATGAGTTTGTCTAGAGCAGCACTTTCCAAAAGAACTTTCTGCAATGGTGGAAATGTTCTATATGTTTACTGTGATTGCTGAGCCCCTGAAATGTGGCTAGTACAGCTGAATAAACTTTTAATTTTATTTAAATTTAAATAGACACATATAGCTACTAAGCATTTGAAATGTGGCTAGTATGACCGAGCAACTAAATTTTTAATTGTATTTGATTTTAAACAGCTGCATGTGGGTAGTAGCTACTCTTCTGGACATCATAGGTCTTGAGCCCCAGTCTGCCACCAAGTTCAGAAAGCCCCTTTTCCCACATAATATCAAGTTTGATATTGTTGTATATTGTATATTTACAATCATTTTGTATATTCACAAGATATACAACAAGATGGACCTGACATTGTGTTTTTAAAACTACTTTGATATTCAAACCTGACAAAGACAGTGTACATACACAAAACTGTAGTTCAATCTTACCTAAGAATCCAGATATGAAATCTAAGATAAAATAACAAAAACTATGGATATGCAGGTGTGTGCATTAAAAAAAACTTATTATGTATGAGGCACTGTGTTAAGTGTTTTACATGTAGTATTTCTTTAGTAGGCACTAGTACTATCTAATTTTGTAGAAGAGAAAACCAGATAAGAAAGATTAAGTAACTTCTCCAAATAGTCTGTAAGTGGAGAAGCTAGGATTCAAATTTAGGTCTGACTTCAGAATTCACACTCTCAGTCATTATGCTATACTGAAAAATGAAGTTACTCAGTACATTAAAGGAATAATTTACTACAACACTACAAAGTTTGTATTATAGGTTATATGAAAATTAATTTGTATTAGATCTGTTAAAATAATACCACATTAAAAATGTCAAATAATCTATGTAGCCACTTTTAAATATGCTAAATTGGCATTCAATAAGATTCAATACCTATTCTTGATTTTAAGAAAAAGCCACTTAAAAATCTTAGGAATAGGAAAATATTTCTAAAATTATCATTACATAGAGAAAAATATGCTCATAGAACACCCAAGAAAATCAACTGCAAAGCTACTGAAACTACGAGAGAGAACACATCTATGACACTGCCCTCTTATTCCTGTAACATAGTCAAAGGAGCTATGAGCCACTTTAGTCCTTCTAATTCCTGAGGTTCCCAAGAAGTCTCCTGTAGTAATCATTTATATGATTAATTAAAACCACTCCAAGCTGTGGAAGGAAGTGTGTGATGGTTGCCACACTTACAAAGTACCTCAGGACCAAAGGTTCTTTAACTCCTAGCAATGCAGAGCCTGTGATTACACTAAAAAAAGTGCCGAAGGCTCAGGCTACATCATGGCAATTTCCTGTGGCTTCCTGCTCTGATTACTACCTTGAGATCTGGATGCTAAGAATTCTGACAGTTTCTCTGGCCTGAAGACAACAGATAGTCTCCTTGTCTCCCATTCCTAGACATAATCCATTCCTGAAAATGTGTGTAGAAGTTGAAAAAGATTATATACTACCAAAAGGTAGGCTCTGTCCTATGAGAACTAAAAAAATTCTATAACATTATACACATTCTTAATGTAAGCATAATTGTGAAATGTAATAGTCATACAGAACAGTGCACAAAACAAAAATCTACTGATCTATGATAACTTACCTCAAAGTGAACACCCATGTAAAACTACATGGTATAGTCAAGAAACACAACATTCTTAGCCCTCAGAGGGCCCCAATGCCATTAAGTATGAAGGTAACTGCTATCCTGATTTTTATTGTGATATCTTCTTTTTTTTTTTTTTTAAATCACCTAACCATGTAACCCCTTATACTCCACAGTTCAGTTTGGACTGTGCTTCTTTTTGTTCTTTTTTAAAAATAGGGTCTCGCTCTGTCACCCAAGCTGAAGTGCAGTGGTGTGATTATTATAGTTCATGCAGCCTCGAACTCTTGGGCTCAAGCAATCCTCTTGCCTCAGCTTCCTGAGTAGCTGGTATTACAGGCATGCACCACCTGCCCGACTAATTTATTTTTATTTTTTTAGAGATGAGGTCTTGCTATGTTACCTAACCTGGTACACTATGTTTGGAAACTTCATATAAATACAAACAAACACTTTTTGGGGGAAGTGAAGTGGCTTCTTTTGCTCAACATTATATTGTGAGATTCACCTATGTTTTATATAGCTGTAGTTTTGTTCACTGAGATCATTCTATAGAATTCCATTGTATGAATACGCCATTATTTATTTGTTTATCCATTTAAATGTTTGAGTTCTTTCCAACTTTTGGCTACTAAAATTTTGTTGCTATGAGGCCAGGTATGGTGACTCATGCCCGTAATCCCAGCACTTTGGGAGGCCAAGGAGGGCAGATCAATTGAGGTCAGGAGTTTGAGACCAGCCTGGCCAAGATGGTGAAACACCATCTCTACTAAAAATACAAAAATTAGCTGGGCGTGGTGGAGCGCACCTGTAGTCCCAGCTACTCAGGAGGCTGAGGCAGGAGAATTGCCTGAGCCCAGGAAGTGGAGGTTGTAGAAAGCTGAGAGTGCACCACTGCATCCCAGCCTGAGTGATGCGAGTGCCTTTTCTCAAAAAAAAAAAAATTGTTGCTATGCGTATTCTTGATGCACATTTGCCAAGCTTTGTGTTGTGTATATACAGAGTACAAATAGGAGTAGATTTGCCAAGCCACAGGAAGTGCCTATCTCCCATCTTAGCAGATCATACCAAATCACATTCCAAAATAGTTGTACCAATTGATATACCCACTAGTTGCCTGGGTGAATTCTTGTTGTTCCACATCTTTGCCACCACTTGATAGTATCACTTAAAAAATATTTAATCACTCTAGTGGGTATGCAGAAGTATCTCACTTTGATTTTAATTTGCGTTCCATCAATTAGTAGTAAATTGAATAGTCTTTCATGTTTATTGGCCTTTGGAAGCCTCTGTTATGAAATACCTCTTCAGTCTTTGTACAGTTTTTCTGTTGGATTGCTGCTCTTCTCATTTATTTGTAGGAATTCCTTCTATATTGGGGATATGTCTCTTGTCTGTTACAAGTGGTATAAAGGTCTTCTATAACCCTGTGGTCAGCCTCCTTATTATCTTAATAGTGTCTTTTGATGATCAAGCTTTTCCTTTGTCATTAGTGCTCTTAATAAGCTATTAAGAAGCTTTTTGCCATCCTGAGGTCTTGAAGAAATTCTCTTACACTATCTTCTAAACATTTCATGGTTTTGCCTTTTACCTTTTAACCAACAACCCACCTGAAATAAATTTCTGAATACATTATGAGGTAGCGGTCTAGTTTCTGGAATCTGGTAGAAGCTTCTACAAAATCCCACATAAATGCAGCAGCAGTTATTCTATTTTTTTTGAGACAGAGTCTTGCTCTGTCACCAGGCTAGAGTGCAGTGGCGTAATCTCAGCTCACCACAATCTCCGCCTCCCGGGTCAAACAATTCTCCTGCCTCAGCCTCCCGAGTAGCTGGGATTACAGGTGCACGTCACCACATCCAGCTTATTTTTGTATTTTTAGTAGAGAGGGAGTTTCACCATGTTGGCCAAGATGGTCTCGATCTCCTGACCTCGTGATCCGCCCACCTTGGCCTCCCAAAGTGCTGGGGTTAGAGGCGTGAGCCAACGCGCCTGGCCAGCAGCAGTTATTCTTATTCTATTATTAGTACCAGGTCTTGTTGTATAGTTACTACTACCACCAATTTTATGGTGGTATAAAGATTAAGTGAGATAAATAGTGCTTAACACAGTGACTGTTATATAATATTTAATATAATTATATCAATCATTTATAATTATTTTAGTTATGATTATGATTATAGTCCCAGAAATTTTAAAAACAAAAAGAAGGAGGGCCATTACAGGGCAATTTATAATTTTTTCTACTAGTAAGCACAGAAATGTATATTAACCATGAATATCTTTCATTTGTCTTCAAGATTGGTAAAATTTTTAAAAAATTATAAACTATGCAAAGTTGGCAAAAGTTTGAGAAGAGGCACGTTCAAATATTTATTGCTAGTTATAATGTAAATTAGAACAGTCTTTCTTGAGGAAAATATGGATCATAATCCTTAAAAATATGCATACTTTTTGAGCTAGCTATAATACTTATTATTATGTTATTTTTATATAATATTATATATTATTATATACTATAATACTCATAAGAAGTTTATCTTAACGAAATAATCAGAACTGTGTATATAGATATTTGTGTATATTTGAATATGCATAGAACAGTGCAGATTTATGAATCTGAATGTAATGGTGGTTATTTCCGCATGGTAATTGAATGATTCTTTTTCTTCTTCTGTATTTTCCTAATTTCTGCAATAAACATACATTATCTTTGGAACAAAGAGGAAAAATGCCTGTTATAAAAATTTGGGATGCCCGTTTTATAATACATATCGTCTTTATAGAAAACTATAAGGATTTCCAGAAGGTTTACATTGTAAAGACCACATCAATAAGAGAAGAAGTCTATCCTAATTACACAGCCAACATTTACAAAATAATATTTTGTTTTGTTGTCCTGGTATTTTGTGTTTTGTGTACATGCTTAAAGTAAAATACATATACAGAAAAACATTCTATGACTTAAGCTAAAAATGCAAAATTATTCAAGTGTAGGCAGTGAATGCCATTTTTCAGTTATTAAAAATTAAGTCTACAATCGAATAACTGTTCATGTCTGAATTGAGAGCATTTCATTTGTCTCCAAAAATAAGCCACAGTCTAAGTTCGACTGGTTTAGGAAACACTAAAACATCCCATTGATTGAGAGCTGTCATTTCTCTATTGCTATCATTTTCACCTAACCTTTCTTTTAAGTCATCCAGGCATCGCTGAAGGTGGACTTCTCCTGCTGTGACTAAAACGTGCTCTCCCGTTTCCTGAATTAAAATCTGGACACAGGGATCAGCCTGGTTTAACAGTTTCATTCCTTTTACGAGCTGAGGCATTTCACCTAGGTTAACAAAATGAAATAGATTAAATATGATATAAGAACTAACACAGTTCAAAGACAATGGCTCTGGCTACTGAAGGGAAAATTACATTGAAATAAACTCTTAAAACAACAATTTATTTTTCTTCCAGATAGTGTAGTGATGTGAAGAAAACTACCTTCTATTAATTTTTTTGTACAGATAGCAAACATGACACATCCGCAAGCTTATCATCAAGACTCCCAAAGCTAATCTATATTACTTCTTCAATACTCTGCAGATATAAGCTACCATTTTTCTACTTGTGAATTCACCTAAATCTTGTAACAAATGTATACAATACATTATGTACCTAGAAATGAAACAGCATTTCCTCAAACATTACCTATAAAATCAACAAATAAACAAAAGAAACATTTAATATGATATTCAAGAAACTGTACCAGAGCCTCATATTAAAAATAATTATTTGTGAAACTGCTTGATAGAACTTGGGTTTCAGAATACCCTAACTAGCTACTCTATCTAGTGAGCTAAAGGCATATTCTGCATTGTGTTCTGCATGTGTTTTTCATATACAATTGTTTTTTCCCTACAGTTCCTGGGAGTTGAGAGTAGGGATAGGGACTGTGACTTACATCTTGGGTTTAGCTACTTTTTCACCCCCTTTCCACATACTCAACTGCTACTCCTCCCTCAAGTCAGGTCCAAGGAAGTCTCTTGCAGCTGCCCTAGCAGAAACCTTGGTCTTGAAGACGTTTTTATGCAGTCTTGTTTCAATTCTACATTTGAAGAAAAGACTTAGCAATTCCTCAATCCTTGGTTTTCAGTGTGTCAAACAAACAAAATCACAGGAACTTTCTGCAATGTGATGATTTTCAACATGCCTTATAAAAGTTGATTAACTGGGAGCAGGAATATTAGAATCTCTATACCTGTTTATTTTTGAAATAAAGTTCTAATAATAACTAACATTTCATAGCACTAACAATGTGCCAGACAAGCACTTTACATATTTGAGCTCATTAAAGATGAGGCGGTATGATTATTGTTCTCATTTTATAGATGAGGAAACAGGTATAGAGAAACTAATAAACTTGTGTTCAAGGTCCCAGACTAACGAAGTGGCAGAACCTGCTTTAGAAGCTGGGCAGCCAGACAGAGAGCCCATGCTCTGCGGATGGATGTGAGCACCCTTGTAGGTCAGGTAATCAAAAGCCACATATGGAATGCACAGAATCCCAAGGGAGGACGGGAAGTGGGATTTCACTGTGTCCAGGGTTGACAGAGGCACCTTCATTTGTTCCTTTTTGGCATATTGTAATTTTCTTTTGTCTAATTAAGTGGATTTACAGATATTATCTAGTGTTAACTAAGACTTCACAGAATTTTAAACCTGGATTAAAAGGATTCCTGCAAAGATATCACTGATAATACTATAATACTAATAACACAAGCACAAGGGAATAATAAAAAAAGAAATGGCAAAGCTTTTTGTCAGCTCTCCATCAAACAAATTATAAAGTAAAAACAATGGTTATCACCAAGATGAGATCCCAACAAATTTTTGAAAAAATATAAACACACTTAAATCTGTCTCTTCAAGGTAAAATAAAGGTAACAGTTTAACAATAAGAAAAGTTTTTTTTTTTTTTTTCAAAAGAAATTTGAAACATGGAGACAACATTTTGAAATTAGGTGTTTGAAAATGTTGCCGCTGACAGTCATTTGGTTGCCAAAGATAACATAAATACTTCATGTATAATGTATAAAAACTTCTTGAAATTTGGAAGGTGATTTTCTTAACCTGTTCTTAAAATCACCAAATGGATAGTTCACTAAAGATATAAGAATTAACAAACCTAATTAGTGTAAGAAAAATGGACTGCCATCAGGAAAACTAGATATTCACTATCTACATTTTACCAAAACCTTTTAATAATTGGGAAAATGGGATTCTAAAATGGATACCGTGATTTAGTAAAGGAAGCCAATGAATCATTCTTCCCTTTGGGCTATGCACAGTGATAATGGTCATTAAAATCAAGTGTTTTAACAAATGGAACCTAGAAGCCGACCTTGGGATGGCTATATCACAAAGTGTTCAGGCAGGACCTTCAAAAAGAAGGAAGCATTATTGTGGTAGCCAGCCTCCAAGATGGCTCCAATCATCCTTGCCTCCTGATATTCACATTCCTGTGCGGCTCTCTCCAACAGTGAGTCATAGCTGGCCTGTGTGACCAACAGAACACTGTGGAAAGGATGATGTGTGATTCCCAGGGCTAGTTCACAAAAGGCATTATAGCTTCTGCCTTAGTGTTTTGGAATGCTGCCTGCAGCCAATCACCATGCAGGACACTCAAACAGTCATGTGGAGAGGAACTGAGGTCCCCAGCCAGCACCAACCTGTGAGCCCATGTTTGGAAGTACAGTTAAACCTCCAGATGGCTACCGCCCAAGGTGATGTATGACTACCACTACTTGAGAGACATGATGCTGAACCCTTCCAAATTCCAGACCAAGGGAACTGTGAAAAATAAGTGTTGTTTCCAGCCACTAAATTTTGAAGTAATATGTTAGCTAGTATAACTAAAATAATTATAAGCCACAATCACAAATAATATTATATATACTTATATGTACATACTGTATGTATCTTCATCAAATACAAATAAAATTAGGTATTTGATTTTCATCTTAATTTTTAAATAATTATTTTGTGTTTCATAATGTATATAAAACATTAGCACATTCATATATCTATATAAGCATGTAGGTATCAAAATTTTTTTTAACTAATATGGATAAAGGATAAAACAATCCTAGAAACAAATTACTCTGATCTCAGATAAACAGGATTTCTTGGATTCCCACAAGTGAAGATCCAGCATTGTCTCTGAGGCAGAGATCTGAATCCTGACTTCACTGCTTCCTAACTGTATGGCCTTGGGCAAATTAATTAACTGCTCTAAGCTTCAGTTTCCCTCATGTGAAGATAAGAATAAAAACAGTATCCTAATGAACAGGGCTTTTGGGAGGATTAAATGAGATAATCAATGTAAAATCCTTAGTACAGTGTGTGGCATACAGTAAGGATCAATTATAATGAAGAAAATAATAATTGCTTTGGAACATTTGTAGTTCTCTGTGTTGAGTTTGTAGTTGACCTGTGGGCATGAAGTAGAGGGTGGCTGCCATGACATTTTGACCCCCACTTGGGAAATTAGAGAAAGAAAAGTGGAAGAATAAATGCTCACGATTTGCTTCTCCCTGAAAGAAAAGAAGCAAACTGTTGTCTTCTGGATTAATCTAGTTGTCACAATAAAAAAAAAAGAGAGGACATGGGGATACGTGGTCTATTCAAGAAAAACAATGAATGTGTCCAGTGCCTCTCAGAGGCAGTATTACTGGAAAGTCTTTTAAGAGAGTGAAATATCCCAATAGTCGTCAGACATGTAATATATGAATAAAGGGTTCACTGCCCCAAAATAAGGATGAGCATAAGTTACTAGGGCAAAGAGTAAACAGACAATAAATATCCTCTGAAAGCTCACAGGAAGAAGGAAGGGAAGTTTCCCCAGACATTCTGAATGTAAAATAACATGTGGACAATGTAAAAACACCAAGAAGGCAAAACAGAGTACAAAGTTCAGACACTGAAAAATCAAATGGGGTGCTTCGGTAACAGTCAATAAATGCATGGTAAATCCAGTAAAAACAATATACTTAAAGGGAAAAAAATAGCAATAGTCCTTTTAAAATTATGAAGAAAATTATGTGCCCCTTCTAAACATTTTAGTTTATTTTTTACAAAGTTCAGATAAATTTAATGAAAACACACGAGGAAGTACACTTTGGCCTCCAAACTGATAATCCTAAATAATTCTATTTATTAGACTATCTCATTTATGGAAAGGAAAGGAACTTAATCTTACCATGAGTCAGCTATAGGACAGGGAATACACTAGGTACTAGAATCCTTCATCTCACGTAGCAGTCCTTCGAAGAAGCTGGTTCTTTAGGGTTGAGCTTTTACTTAGTTTCCATAACAGAGACCACAGACTAGCACATAACGATAACAGAGCTTTTTAAAAATTACAAATTTCTATTATTAAAATATCACATCTTAGGCCAGGCACAGTGGCTCACACCTGTAATCCCAGCACTCTAAGAGGCTGAGGTGAGAGGACTGCTTAAGCTCAGGAGTTTAGGACCAGTCTGGGCGACATGGGGAGAACCCATCTACAAATAATAAAGAAAATTAGCTGGGTGTGGTGACATGTATCTGTGGTCCCAGCTACTTGGGAGGCTGAGGCAGGAGGACTGCGTGAGCCCAGGAGGTCAAAGCTGCAGTGAGCCATGATTGTGATTGAGCCACTGCACTCCAGCCTGGGTGACAGTGAGATCTTGTCTCAAAATAAATAAACAAGTAAAATTATGGCTTAAATTATTTTTTCCTATTTTTAAAATGTATGTGCAAATGCAATAGAGAAAAACTAAGTAAGAAAGAGGATACAAATAAATAGTAGAAATACCTAATAAGCTATGGTTGCCAGACTCAAATATCACAACTTAAATAAAACTGAGCTTTCTTGTATGTATTTCTTAGTATTGAACACGTTAGACAGGGGTTAGAGCCAGCCCAGTGAGTAGAAGAAAAGAACAAAATCACGAAAGGCCAGGATCTGGACAAGCCTAAAAGAGGAAGCATGTTTTACACAGAATTGGATAAATCCGTGCAGCAACCAAGGCACTGTGTCAGTCCACAGTGACAGCCCACAAAAAATTCCTATCTCGAGGCTGAAGGCAGATGGCTATTCACTAGGGCTGGTCCCAAAGGGATCAGAAGTCCGGTCCTCCAAGTATCTGCTCTAGGGATCCAGGGATGCTTAATGGCTAGGGGTATGTCTTAGAACTTGAGAGAGCAATGGGTTCAGAAGGCTTAGCTCCAGGGAGAGGAGGGATACATATGTTCAGGAGCAATGAGGCCATTATACACCTCAACAGAAAACTGCCATTTTACCATTTGTTCTTTGGTTTCCTTAAAGCATGGTCTGGAGATTCTTCACTGACAATCACTAGCACTGGAATAGCAAAGTCACAGTGATTCAGGATTAGCAATAGTCATGGGACGTGAAATACAAAAGTAAAAAAGGATTGACTAGGCAAATACTATAAGCCAAAGACTAAGGAGTTGTTATTATATGGTCAGGCCTATGTGAATGTCAGGTGGCCAGCAGGAAAGGTGCAGAAAGTGGTTTCTAAACAGACGGGAAATTCTCAGTGTGCAGATAATCTGTCAAACCTAGAGGGAAGAGGCAAATGATGGATTCTGAACCAAGGAGCTTGAGATAAGATTCCAACTAAGAAGTCACATAAAACATGAGCTTTGGCCGGGCACGGTGGCTCACGCCTGTAATTCTAGCACTTTGGGAGCCCGAGGCAGGCAGATGACCTGCGGTCAGGAGTTCAAGACCAGCCTGGCCAACTGGCGAAACCCCATCTCTACTAAAAATACAAAAATTAGCCAGGTGTGGTGGTGGATGCCTGTAATCCCAGCTATTCAGGAGGCTGAGGCAGGAGAATCGCTTGAACCCAGGCAGCAGAAGTTGAGTCGAGATCACGCCAGTGGACTCCAGCCTGTGCAACAGAGTGAGACTCCGCCTCAAAAAAATAAATAAATAAATAAATAAACATGAGCTTTGCTAAGCTACAATCCTATGCCAGGGTTGTGGGGGATGTAGAGATGACCCTGTCTTTGCCATCAAGAAGATGCAGTCTCCCTGGACAGCAAAGGTACCTGTAACCACGGCATGTTCCTAAGACAGAGGTTAGATGCCCTTTGAAGAGTTGCTTCTACTACAGACCTCAATGAAAATTCATTATATACTGCTGAAACAAGTCATGAGGAATCAAATACTAAATACATGCAAATGCTTTAAAAGTATAATAAACATATGCTTTTAAAAATAAGGTCATCTTACTTGGATGTTTCGGTTCAACAGCAACTCTCACAATAGGAGTGGCTTCGAAGTTGAGTGGTATAAATGGGGGGCAGGATGGCAGGCTACACAGTGTTGCAGATTTCAGCACAAAATCTTGAAGGCCTCCTATTCCTGTAGGAAGAAAAGATCCATACGGTCAATAAGGGGTGATAAATTCTGAACTTATGTTAGAAAAACAGCAGCATCAACCCAGTATATGTGTCACAGAGCCAAATGCTTCCAAAATGTTGCAAGAAATTAGGCAGACCTGCACTGTGTTTTTTTTTTTCTTGTACACCTGGATACCATTTGATTGCTGTCAAAATACAGAAATTCTGCCTTTTGTTTCCCACATGTACAAATCCTATTATATCAGATTGGGTTAATGAATAGCTACTTTGACCACAGAAATGATCACTTCCAGATATATTTGTCTGAAAACACTGATTATTTCTAACACTTAGTTGGTTTTTAAAAATATATTAATTTGATGAAGACGGTTCTCTACTGAAATAATCTTCTGCCAAATCCATCTGCATATGAGTAAAGGGAATTTAGAAACTTAAAATGTGATGTTGCTATGTAGTATGTTACCCTAAGCCACCCTCCATACTCCCCCTATTTTAGAAAGGAATCCTAGTCAACTGCTTCCCCCTGCCATACACTCACTTCAGGCTTTTGGCTGATGATTGCATGAGACTCTGAAGGTTGCATATTTGTCTTTGAGCAGATGGAAGCAAAAAGAATGTCTTAGAAAGAGTGATAAGGGGCCAGGTGCAGTGGCTCACGCCTGTAATCTCAGCACTTTGGGAGGCCGAGGCCAGCAGATCACGAGGTCAGGAGATCGAGACTATCCTGGCTAACACGGTGAAACCCCGTCTCTACTAAAAATACAAAAAATTAGCCGGGCGTGGTGGCAGGCGCCTGTAGTCCCAGCTACTTGGGAGGCTTAGGCAGGTGAATTGCTTGAACCTGGGAGGCGGCAGATGCAGTGAGCCAAGATCACACCACTGCACTCCAGCGTGGGCGACAGAGCGAGACTCTGCCTCAAAAAAAAAAAAAAAAAAATGAGTGATAAAGAGGCATACTGAATCTCACACCCAGAGTATGAGTAGACAACATTTTAGAACAAATTAAGAAACACATACAAAGGGCCAGTGCAGTGGCTCATGCCTGTAATCCCAGCACTTTGGGAAGTCAAGGAGGATTACTTGAGGTCAGGAGTTCAAGACCGGCCTAGGCAACATAGTGAGACTTCTACAAAAAATTTAGCCAGGCATGGTGGTGCACACCTGTCTATAGTCCCAGCTACTTGAGAGGCTGAGGTGGGAGGATCGCTTAAGCACAGGAGTTCAAAACTGGGTGACAGACTGAGACCCTGTCAAAAAGGACAGGAAAGGATAGGACAGGAGAGAGAAAGAGAGAGCGAGAGACAGCGAGCGAGCGAGAGAAACACACACACACGGGCCATTTTTGTGCTTTTGGGTTGAGGAAAGGAAACAAAGAAAATCACTTTGCTGTCCTTAGTTGACCAATTGATGTAAAGGTACAGGGCAATGGGAGGCCACCGAATCACACATCCAGACTGGTGGAGGGGAACTGAAACAGAGGCTTTAGGTACACAAACTTGGAGGATCATTTAGAGGTTTCTTGTTGTCTGACTACACAGTATGGAAACCTCCCTCTAACATCCACCTGAACATCTACCCTCTGACATCCACCAGAATTTACCACCCCACTACATTAACAGATAGCTCCAACTTTAAGAAAATCTTCCTTGCATTATTCTAAAATCTGTCTTTCCCCATCTCCACACATCGTTCTTAGTTCAATTCTCCAAAGGTTCACAGAAAATGTGCTTCTTCTGCTTTCGCCAACTACCTTTTGGATTTTGAAAGCATCTGTCAGATCCTTTTAACTCTGTTCTGCCTCACATTAAGTATCATTAGCTCCTTTAACTAATCAGCACAGGACATGATTTACAGACCTTTTGTGTGCATGGGATCCTCTTCAGACTAAAGTTTCCAGGATGTTAAATTCCTCCTGTGCCTCCACTGTACTTCTTCGGTCAAAGTCTAAATTTCTTATTATCGTACCTCTTAGCTCAGCACACACAGTGATACCTGGCTATAGCTTCTTGTTTACATCTCCCATTGGTACTATGATGTAACAGATCTGGGTCTAAGTTTCCACTAAGTCTACTAGAAATAACATCTCCCAAGAGGCTAAGGGTTTAGGAAAAGCCCATAGTAAATATTCTCTTTCAAACCTCATCCATTCTGCTTCTGACCTCTGACCAGCATGCGTTTCCTTCCTGCACACACAGCACACGGTTTCAATGAAAAGATAAATGCTGGTCTTTCCTCTGTATTGCCAGGGATGCAGACTGCAGATGGTCAGTATATTTTAAACACTGTCTCTTTGAACTTCTGGTTTACATTTTGCTGTTCCAATTACCGAATCTACTCTTGCTATTTAGATATGCCCAGATTTGCTAACATGATTATAATTCTCCCAAAAACAAAAAGTCAAGACCACAATGTTCATAGCTAAGATTAGAATTTATGGAAAAAGCAATGCTCCAAAGATAGTAAAAACTTCACTACCTGTACTACATGTCAACATTTTTACTATTTTTAAATATAATTTTAAAATCTAGGAAAGGGAGGACCATTAAGATGATCTAGATGAATCACTATAAAGTGACTTTAAAATCCCTTTTGAGAATTTCTTGATTTGCTATCAATTATTAAATGCACAACTTGTTCTTTACACAAAATACAATCTGAAGCAACTTTGTTTTTAAAAATAACATCAGCAAGTACAATCTTGAAAAAGGACATTATACCCATAATCCCACCATTCTAATACTGCCACTATTTTCATTTTTATATTTCTCTTTTTTCTTCTCTATTGTCACACATAATTTACACTATTGTAATAACCATAAACTTCTTTTCCTTCTTTTTCTCATTAATCATATGATTTTCACTTCAGTCACTTTACTGAAAATTATAACAATTAGGGACAAAGAATTCCTTCACAGAAAGCACATTTGCTAAAGCATTTTTCAGCTGGAATTGGGTGATGAGAAGTATGTTCCCTCTGGGTAATCATTTCAGAATTCCCAGGGTAGGAAGAGTGATAACATGGGGGAATAAAATTCAAAATTAGTGTGCCATTGATTTGTTCTTAGTAACTATATTTATTTTCATATTTCATGGATTATAGAGGCACTGGTTTTTTTTATGTTTATCAAAAAAGTACATGTGATTTATAAGAAATAAAAGAGAAAGCAGGTTGAGGAATATGGAGCTAAAGCAATTTACTAGATGCCAAGAATTCTAGTTTTTATAGAAACATCAGTACTTTTGTCTGATTGAAGATAAATGATCAAACCCAAGCCCTTTATGATTCTGATTTTTCTCTATACAACAAATAAAATTAAATAAATTGGCATGTGAACTCTATGTTACAGACTGGAATGACAACTGGGTACGTAGGTCCTTGCTAGACTGTATACTATACCCTTCAAATGATTCCTCATAATCAAAAACCAGTATTTTGTAAAGACTGTTGAGCCAAATTTTTTTTTCTAGGCTGTCCCAAATGTTTCCCTTTAAAAAAGAATTCCAGAAACAAATATTAAGGAGAGTATCTTTTATGATATGAGACTGAAAAAAATTGTGTGAGGCTTGAGAGATGAATTCACCTTCTGTTGAAAACTTTTTTTCTATTCTTAACAACTCCCTGTTGCACAGGTTTAATCAATCTAGGATAAGGTTACACTGGCAAGCAGGAAGATGGTAAAACCATTAGTGAATACTAACACTGCTTTCTGGGGGCGAGCCTATTAGCTGTCTGGATAGGGGAAAAGAATTACCATCTTCAGGCAAATTTGGATTTGTAAAGTGCTCTTTCATTGTACTGTTACAATTTAATTCTAACATTATTAGAATTTTAAAAATTTGTGGGAAAAAACGTTAGAATATGGTCTCTTAATCACCAAAGTTTTATTTCAAACTTGACTTTAACATTCTTCACCCAAGAACCATCAACCTGTTCCTGTGAACCTGTTTAGGCTGAATTAATGGATCTCTTTAAACCTTTGCAGTAAATGCAAGTCATATGTCATGAACATCCATACAGCCTCATGCCTGTGAGAGAAATGAACATCACTTTGGAAGAGAGATGAGGATTTTTTTTAAGTACAAGTTCCCACTACCTGGGGAATCTAGAGAACTCTTAGTTTTGAAAGACCATCTTCTGTTTTAGGCCCCCTTGCATTTGGATACCAAAGCAGCCCATATCCTCTGTTTCCAATTTTATGCCTTGGTTCTGTATCTTTCATCAAAACCCAGATTCTACGCTCTTTGACTCAACTACAAAGAATAACAGGGAATCCACATGCTTTATAACTTTTGTCACCCTTTTCCAAGCCTGCTTGGCAAGTATCTCCAAAGTAGATCAGTATTGCTTAGCTAAGGTTTTCAGAAGATGGGTCAAGTCTGTCCATCATGCTAAACAAGTCCATCAAATCAACTGCCTTTTAACTTCTTGGTGTTATAGTAGGCCTTAGGGAAAAATCTTGCAACAATGACATCACTATGTCATAAATTTTTTTCTTCTCATAGGAACAGACTGAGCTAATAATAGTTTTTTTGTCTGTTTGTTTTTGAGACGCAGTCTCGCTCTGCTGCCCAGACTGGAGTGCTTGTGGCACGATGTCAGCTCACTGCAACCTCCGGCTCCTGGGTTCCAGTGATTCTCCCACCTCAGCCTCCCAAGTAGTTGGGGCTACAGGCACGCGCCACCACGCCCGGCTAATTTTTTGTATTTTTAGTAGAGACGGGGTTTCACCATGTTGGCCAGGCTGGTCTCGAACTCCTGACTTCAAGTGATCCACCCTCCTTGGCCTGCGAAAGTGCTGGGATTACAGATGTAATAATAGTTCTTACGTATATTACTTCAAGATCTGTGGGGCCTTTTCTCAGAAGAGAAACTACGCAGTAAATGAGAAGAAAAAGTAACACCTAAAGAATGAAAACTCTTTTTTTCCTGGAGATATGCTGGCTTACTATCCTTGTATTTGAGAAGAGGTAGAAACTTGCCCCTCGGCGACCTGAACAAGTTAAGAGTTTTATAATGTGTCACTGTAAGGTCCCAATTTATGCCCCAAGAAAGGATCCTGAGACAGCCAGACTACCATCATTCTATCAGGAACAGACTGACCCAATGGAGCTTGGTTCTCATCAAGGGAATAACACGGTTCTCAGCGTGGGAGTCTAGGATTGAAATAGTGGAAGAAATTCCATCTGGGGCTTGGAAGCAGAGTAGAATGCCTGAGTGGGGCCTAGTATTTTATCATCTCTTAGTGTGTCCTAACAGGACAAAAAGAATCTACAGAGGATCTACCCAAAAAGGATCTACCCACATTCACAACTGTATCATTTTCTTGGTGAGAATGAAGCTCCATTTGGGTCAGTCTGTTCCTAATAGAATGGTGGTGGTCTGGCTTTCTTATGATCCTTTCTTGGAGCATAAATTGGGATCTTACAGAGGAATTAGACAGAACTGAGGTAGAGCTGCCAAGTCTTGGTGGTTTTTTAGGAGCTGGGAAGAAGGGACAAGAAGTAAACAAGAATAAAATCCAGATTCCTGGTATGGACAACTAGGCAGATAAATTACTAGTTCAAAGCAGTTGTCTATTCTTCTTTTAGGTTTATAACTTTCATCATTTGTATTAGTTCTTTATGTAATAAACATTTGAACTCTTTCACATTTTTTTTTCTCCAGACTATAGTTTCCCTTTTCATTTTGCTTCTATTTTTTTCTCTATAGTAACTTTTTGAGCTTTTTCCATTTGGCGTCTAAGTTTCAAAGCTCAGGAAGCTGTGCTTTCAAATAATTGACAAATAGTTATTCAACTTTCTGTTAGTCTTTCAATGAGTTCAGTTTTAATGGCAAGGACCAAAATAGGCACTTCACAGGTTCCTCAATGAATGAGTGCACATGTGCACAGTTGCCGTCTTCACAGAGTTTAAAATCTGGTGAGGGACAAAGGTAAATAAACAGTTAATTACGACACAATGTGACATATCTTATAATAGGAAAAACATCCCTTTTTTTCATGTGAAGACAGAAATTGAAAAGGTTATGGGCCTCCTGGAGAAAATGGCATTCAGGAGTATGGAAATAACCACACAGAGGACATGGGAAGGAGTGATGAGGTGTGGAAATGGCTCCACTGGATGTCCAAGTGAGAAACCAAGGTCATTATTGACAGCTGCAGGGTGGAACATAAGGCACAAGTGAAAAGACTTTTCCATCCCATTCATTTTCTTTTCTTTAGTCAACATGCATTCTTGTTATGTTCAATTTGGAATCCAAGGAACTTGAATGTTATAAAGTTCTAACTTTATGCAATAAATGGAAGTATAGTGGCAGTGGTGGTTATAACAGTCACAGCAGCAGTGGTTTTATTCATAGATTTGTTAATCAAATTTAAGAGTTATTTTGGAGTATGACATAAATTGCATATTTAATTTTTTTGTGTATATTGTTAAGTACAAGGAAAGTTGTAATAACTTCTTTATGAGACATAAATTCATATTCAGGATCAGATTCATTTATGAGTTTTGTATCCTGTCCCATTTACCTAAATTTATATTTTATATAGTAACACATGGTTTTAAGTGATACTGCTTTAACATATGCTGCATTCCAATTCAAACGATTTAAATGGGGGAAACACACAAGATTCAGCAAGTCAGAAGCACAAAATGCTTAGTATAGTTGAAAACAATGCTGGAAATTTGTTTTACGACAAAAAGAAAAGGGAAGAAGAGATACGGCTTTACACAACCAGGAAATCATAATTGAATTCCTTCTACCTTTAAACCCTAAATGTTTCCAATTAAAATCAGGAAACAGAGTCACTTTGGATGAAATGGCAACTTCAGCACAGGTATACAAATGGTCCTGATTGAAATGATCAAAGAAACAGAAAACTAAAGAAAATCTGAATGAGTAGGTGAAACTAGAGGAGGGCACCTTGAACTGTGAGCTATTTCTGTTAGTCGTGGATCAGATTAAAGGAAAATATTAAGGGTCAGTTCATAACTCTCTTCTTGAGCAAGTGCCACAACCTCAGGGGATAAAAATAAATAGGCAGTGTAGTGACAGTGGTCTGTTAGACAACAGATCAATGGAAAAAAATGAAGAGCCCAGAAAAAGACCAACACGTGTGGGAATGTGGAAATGACGAAGGGGCAACAGTGGCAGACAGGTAGGCCTATTCGGTAAACAGCATTGAAACAATTAGCCAATGAAATGTAAAAAATGATATAATTGCATCTGTGTCACACACCATCTAGAAAAAGAAATTTCATATAGATCAAAGACCTAAATGTGAAACATAAAACCTGAAAGCACAAATCATATGATATCATAAGACTGAAGATTTGTAAGACTCACTATATTATTTTAAAAACTTCAAAACAAAAGATACCAAACAAATATGGGAACAACAGATGCTGTGGACTACTAGAGAGTGGGGAGGGAGGCTGGTTAAAAAACTACCTATCAGGTACTATGCTCACTACCAGAGTGATGGAATCCGTACTCCAAACCTCAGCATCATGCAATACTCTCATGTAACAAATCTGCACATACCTCCTGTACCGAAAATAAAAGTTAAAATTTATACACACACACACACACACACCCGCAAAGATAAAAGCTACAAAGAGATGCTCTCAATGTCGAAAGGAGACAAAAAATTGTAAGCATATGTAAAGAACTAGTACAGATCAATGAAAAAAGGCAACTCAATAGGAATCTAGATAAAGAATATAAATAGTCCAAGAAAAGACATTAAAAGAAAAGAAAGCCTCAGTCAAAAAACATTAAAAAAAAAAAAAAATCTCATTGATAAGGTAAATGCAGATTAAAACCAGATACTATTTCACACCAATACAACTGGTATAAGTCTGAAGAAACCATGTGCTGGCAATTATGTGCAGAAAAAGTAGGTCTTGTGCACTATAGACAAGAATAAAAATTGTTACAACTATGAGGGAGAATAAGCTGCAGTGTTCATTAAAGTATCACTAGACTGTGCAACTCACCAATGTAATTTCTAGTTGTATATCCCAGAGCAGTGTTGAGAACGGGCACAATTGTGTACCAACAGCATACCATCCACAGCCATATAACCCCTCTCTAGGTGATTTAGTGAGTGACTGGTGGGAGTGTTTCTGATTGGGACCTACTACTGGCAGTTAGTGAGCAGGGGCCAGTGCTTTGCATGTGTGAAAATATCTTCCCATACAAAGAATTACCCTCTTTGTACAGCTTTTGAATATTCTGCTGGACAAACCTGTTCATAATAATCTGAATTTAAATCTAATTGCATTTTAATAACAGAATTTTTTGTAGTTTAATATATACCCAATTTTCAGAAATAGAATTACCACATAAATCAAAGGAAGAATGAACTTGTTCTGAAAACAAGCTGTTCAACATTTTATCGACAGCCACTCATGGTGTATGAGTCATCAATACCATACATCTGTATCAAGCTACATCTTTGACTGTCACAGAAACATGGTAACTACAAATATCTGACTTAACTCCTGTAGTCAAACTGGAACATTTATATACTAAAATGCATGTTATTTTATTATAAACCACTTCCCTTTTATTTATCCCTTACATTAAAGTATTATACTGATATTTTTGAAATTATGCAGGCAGGCAGATTATTTTATCTTTGAATTTCATTCCTGGGTAGTAAAAGTGATGTCAGAATATTTGTTATGAAAAGAAGGTGGAGTTTGACAGGTTAAGAAGTACCCCCTAGAAAAACTAATCTACGTGCACAAGGAAAAAAATGTTCAAAGGTATTCACGGTAACATGTTTGTCACAGCAAAAAATCGAAAGCACCCTTCAATATCCACCAACAGAAGACAAAAAACAAATTATAATGAATTCATACAATGGAATCAACATAGGAAAAAAATCTGTAAAACATAAAACAGTACAATAATAGCATGTTACAGAAGGTCATGAACAATATACCAGTATGCAATGTTTAAAAATTAAAAACACATACTGCTGACAGACACCTACTGAAATTACAAATAAGTTTTAAAGCATTGGAAGACAAAATTACACAGCAAGTTTCAAGAAGTGGTACTGCTGGGGAATATGGGAGTTATTGATGGGATAAGGGACTTAGATAGCTAACATTTCATCAGGTATAAAGAGATGTATAATTACAGAAAAACATGAAAATTAGTTGAGTCTGGATGGCAGGTACATGAATGTTTATTATATTATTTATTGTCTGAAATACTTTAAAATTTTAAAAAGTTAATGATTGTTACAGTCAGCTCCTGGTTTTTATCTTTTTCTTTATTTCTGTAATTTGCAAATATTCTATAATTAACTTGTGTTTGTAAAAAAGTATATCTTTCCTCTCTTAAAACGTGTGTACTTTAAAATTACCACTTTAAATGCATACATAAAATATATAAGAAAAAAGTATATATGCATAGAAAAAAAGAGCTGGAGGATATATTCCAAAATGTCAATAGTGACTACGTCTGGATAATGGGGTTAAAGGTCATTTTCATTTTTTTTTCTATATTTAAACAAATGGTCTCACCAAATGTACTATTTTTATGATGATAAAACAATTTTTTTCTTTTTAAAAAATACATTTGGGCCAGGCGCGGTGGCTCACACCTGTAATCCCAGCACTTTGGGAGGCCGAAGTGGGTGGATCACGAGGTCAGGAGATAGAGACCATCCTGGCTAACATGGTGAAACCCTGTCTCTACTAAAAATACAAAAAATTAGCCGGGGGTAGTGGCGGGCGCCTGTAGTCCCAGCTACTTGGGAGGCTGAAGCAGGAGAATGGCGTGAACCCGGGAGGCGGAGTTTGCAGTGAGCAGAGTTGGTGCCACTGCACTCCAGCCTGGGTGACAGAGCGAGACTCCATCTCAAAAAAAAAAAAAAAAAACCATTTACATCAGGGGAGAGCACAAACACAGTTCCTCACTATCACAAAGTATGCAGTCGAGCTTCCCACATTTGGGGAAAAAGCAGGGGTCAGTACACCTGGAGTGTACTGAATAAGCCTGGCCCTGGGAAACCAACTTTGTGATCTTGGTATCTCCCCTACCAAGTAAGTATCTATGATGATTAAAAAAAAAAAGTTTAAAAATAACCAGAAGTTAAAAAAACCCTTTTTGTTATTTCTGTGCCTTGAATGCTCACATTGTTTGAATTACCACAGGGCAATGAACCTGGGATTATACTGTAAATGGATTACATTTGCATTAATCAATTTAGACTCTAGAAACTGAAACTGTGGTCTCACCTCTGGATTGCCAGACTTGGATTTCATAGTGCCTGGTGTCCACAGAGGGAGTCTTGGATTCCTATCTGATAGGGAACTGGAATGTTTCTAGAGGTTAACCAAGGTCCTGAGAGTGAGGAGTCTTAGCCTTCAGTTTAAGAAGGCTGTGTTGAACCTTAGTCCCACTGCCAAACCCTTATCTCCAGATCTACTCACAGGCCGCCGCGGAATTAGATGTGGGCCTGCATCACCCGATGCCACTCCTGTGTCCTTTACCATTTGCAATGATCACTTTTCCAAAGGTTAATATTTTCTACAAAGTCAATTCGGGAATTATGGAATTTGGAGGGTCCTGTAGAATCTTACACTCTGGTACACTATGATTTCCTTGAGCACAGGTTCTAAACAGTTGCTGAAAGAATATGCCATATATCTTCTGTGCTTTTTAGATTTACTTCACTAAGTGTCTAGTAACCACTAATATTTATAAACTCATGCTGTGCACCACAGGGGAGACAGAGATGAAGACAGAAATCCCACATTCTATTTTCTCACATTTTCTTATTGTAAGTGCTCCTGAAGCATTTTTACAGTGCAGTCACATTATTACTGAGTATTTATTCCAATCCCAAGCTTCAAAAGCTTGGGATTTTTGAGACTATTGCCCTATGTCTGCATCTTGATGTGGCACAGGTACTGACTGTGACACTGATACAGCTTACTTGAAGTAACAATATAGGCAAAAGTAACAATATTAGAACGTTAACTAATTTTTAAGCAAATACAGATCATTTCAAGTCAAGCCAGTTATCTTTTCCAGGGCACGCATTACTTCCTGGTGAGAAGCAGCAACTTTCAAAGCAACTTTCAAAGCAGTTCTGTTATTGTGGACTGAAAAAATACAACCTTCACATTTTCTTTCTCACTTAATAGATCAATGAAATAACCAGAACTACAGGTTGAATTTTTGGTATTAATACCATTTTCAATATGAATGGGGTTTTATACTACAGTAGTTATGGGTTTTAATTTTATGTCATAAAAACACAGTATTGGCTGGGTGCAGTGGCTCACACATGTAATCCCAGCACTTTGGGAGTCAGGAGTTAAAGACCAGCCTGGCCAACATGACAAAACCCCGTCTCTACTAAAAATACAAAAATTAGCCGGCAAGGTGGCAGGCACCTGTAATCCCAGCTAGTCGGAACACTGAGGTGGGAGAATTCCTTGAACCCAGGAGGTTCAAGACCTGGGCAACAGAGCAAGACTACATCTTAAAAATTGAATTTTGAAGACTACTTAGAAATAAAGTAGAATATGTAATTCAATGTAAATAGGATGATATAAAAATAGAATAATAATAACTAAAATACAAACAGTAGGAATGCTAGTATTGAGATTACAAGTAATCTTTTAAAATAAATTGTAATTTTTACCAGGAAAAGTTATTAGACACAAGCTACTATAACTTTTGAATTAAAGAGCTGCCATTATTGAAGATGTAAACTACACAAACTGATATATGGCAATGGTGACACTGCAGTACAGTGGGGATGTGATAATGGTTTTAAGTCAACCAGATACCTGATTGAAAAAAATAATTGACATTGACTCCCACCTGACATCTGTTACAAAAACCAATGTAGATGGACTGCAGATCTAAATACAATAAGTAAAACAAAAAAGCTTATGTAATAACAACATAGAATATCACCATGACTTTGGAATAAGCAGATTTCTTAAACGAGACACAAAAAGCATTAGTCGTAAAAGAAAAAATTGAAAAATATTAGATTATATTAAAACTAAGAACTTCCATTTATCAAGAGACATCATTGGACGGCAGAAAGATAACTCGCAGAGGAGAAAATATTTGCAATACATATACCCATCCAGGGACTTTTATGCAGAATATATAAAGAATGCCTATAAATCAATACAAAAAAGGCAGAGAATCTATAAGTGGGTAAAGACTTAACAGGCATCCCACAAATCAGTAAACAACAATGGTCAATATATAAATGAAAAAAGGACCTTTCACTTCTCTAGTCACCAGCAAAATCTACATAATATACTACCCCATACACACAAAAATGACTTGAATGAAAGCAAAAACAAGTATGGACAAAGATATAGAGCAACTGGAACTTTCAGATACCCCTGGTGGAAGCATAAATTGGTACATTGACTAAGCTTGAGCATATGCCTACTCTATGACCCAGCAATTTCTCTTCCATCAGAAAACACAGACATATTAACCAAAAGACATGTATAAGAATATTCAAAGTGACAATATTCATAATAGTCAAATAAATACTGGAAATTACTTAAATATCCACCAACAGAAGAGTGGATAAATAAACTGGTAGTCACACAACACAGTAACGTGAATGAGCAAATCACAACCATGTGCCATGACATGGATGAACCTCCTAAACAGAATGCTAAATGAAAAATGCCCAACGCAAGAGCACATTCTATATACAAAGCTTAAAATCAGGTAAATCTAATCGGGTGAAGGGGTGCGGTGGCAGTAATGAGAAAGGAGCTTGGCTTTTGGGGTGTTTGTAAGGTTGTTTCTGGGTCTGGGTACTAGTTACACTGGCATATGTTCAGTTTATGAAAATTCATCAAGCTATGCATTTAAGATTTGCATACTTTTCTATCTGCATCTTATGCATCAATAAGTTTACTTAAAATGTTATTTGGCACAAATTACATGGGTATTTTAGGTGTTTCTGAGTCTTTTAGAGATGCTAATAATTGCAGCTAATAAAAATACACCATCTCAGAACCTTTAAAAAAGAACTGGCAGCAAAGGGGAGAGCACATGGTTCATCTCCTTGTATCTTTTTTCTCCACATCCTCTAATGACTAATAAAATGCAGCTTTCATTGCGAAGTCTTTACACTGATTCTCCTGGCCAGGTCTGTCTTCAACCAAATCACTTCCTTATTGAAGTGCGTGTAACCAGCCTCCTCCTGGCTGCATACTTCTGTCTACCCTCTGGTTCCTGACATTGTGGTTCACATGAAGTTTGGTCTTTTAAATACCCATTGGAAGACGCTCAAAAAGGCTCAGAAAACTGTTCCTTGATTTTGGTCTGCTTCATTTTTTGGGAAAGCAAAACAATCCCCAGCACCACATGCTTCTCTACTGCTGCCTTTATTTATTTATTAAAAAACATCCAACACATTACCCAAAGAATTTTCAAGTGTCTCCTTCCACTTTTACCATCTACCACTGCCAAAATCTAACCACTAGCAGAGTAAAATAATCTCAGCTCACATCATGGGAAATATTTCTTTGGCTCTGAGAAAACCAGAGAGAAAGTGCTGCAAAATGTAGGTTAGGAAAATAATGTGAAAGTTATTTCAAGTTGATGATTCCCACAGTATGGAATGTGATGGTCTTGTATATGTGGCTCTCTGAATAAAGACCCCAAAAATACTGTGAGGTAAGATTATCATTTTTAATTGACCCCAAATAGAAGAGTCATAAGGGATTTTCAGGGGAAGCCCCTTTATCAGGGGTACTCAGGTGTGTTTTCTGAACAAGCGTTCTTCAGATTTATCAGCAACAAACTAAAGAATTCCACTGTAATACAAAGCAAACATGCTGATAGAGCATCTTTGAAGAAGCTTTCATAAGACAGACTAATGCAAACAATTTTTTCAAGGCTTCCCAGCCTATGACTACCAGTGAAGTCAGATTAATAATAACCACCAAATCACACTGGCTCTCTGTCCCCACCAGTTCATACGGGGCCTTATTTGGAATGTGTCTATCAACTAATCTGGGCATCCTAGTGGAAATTCCTCAGGGGCCCAAGAGCTCACACTTGCCATAGATACTTGAACACTAGGGTTGTCAGGGTGCCCAAACTCTGCAGTAGTTTCTGGAGTAGTGGAAATGCTCCTTCCTTGTGCTTCACTTTCTTAAAGTGAAAAAGGCATTGCTGTGACCCAATGTCTTACAGAGGTCAGTTCTTCCAGGTTTTACTCTTGCCTTCCAAAGGTCTCAATCAGGAGAGCAATAGGGCTGGGCCAAAAAGCAAATCAAGTGACAGGCAGCACATCATTCCTCCCTCTTGAGACTAAGGCTTGACTGCTGGATTACCCTGTCATGCCTGGTTTCTTCTCCCTTAGGAGGAATTTCATTCCAGGAGGTACCCCAATCACTTTCAAGAGCTCATTCTACCAATTCTCTGGACATGCCCCTCCTCTGAATCCTAGAAAATAACACAGTCTATACTGAAGCTAATCCTTGGTACTTAACTATTTGCATTACTATTCTCCATAAAGAAAATGTGCTTAGCATGGTGGCTCACACCTGTAATCCCAGAACTTTGGGAGGCTGAGGAAGGAGGCCCAGGAGTTCAAGACCAGCCTGGGAAACACAGTAAGACTCTTGTCTCAAATAAATAAATAAATAAATAAATAAAAATTAGCCAGGCATGGTGGCACGTGCCTGTAGTCCCAGATACTTAGGAGGCTGAGGCAGGAGGATTACTTGAGCCCAGAAGTTCGAGGTTACAGTAAACTATGATCATGCCACCACAATCTAGCCAGGGCAACAGAGTGAGATCCTCTAATAAATAAATTAAATAAATAAATAAATAAAAAGAACGGCTCATGGGATCTGGCTTAGGTAGCAGAAGAGGTGGCAATACTTCCTAGTATACTCAGGTAATGAGAAAAGCCTTCAGGGAGATATGGAAGCAGTCAGGTCTCCAGACCCAGTACCTTATCAGGTAAACAAAATCATCTCTAAAATGGTCTGTTTTAGTTAACACGAATTTTTTTAAAGCTTTGCAAGCAAGTTTTATAGTTTGCTTATAAAATAGCACTGTCTCTGATTGATTTTAAAAACAGAATGACAAAAATGTAAACCCCAACTTAGGTCGCACCTACTTTACTAATGAGGAATCTGAGGGTAACGTGGGGAAAGGCTCATCCCAGACAATCCCTGGCAGTTCTGGAGAGAGCCCAGTTTTCCTGACTTCCAGACCACAGCTTTTTTTCCTCTGTGCCATGTTTCCTCAGTATCTCCCAGATAAGAAGGCTATATTTTCTAAGGCTAAGTCACAATATATCCTCTCCTTTCCACAATCATTGAAATCTCCTTCACAGTGGCCCTCCCTCCCTCCACTGAAAGAAAAGTAAAAATGCCAAATGTGGCTGGTAGAGAAGGAAAAGGGAGGTGGACTAACTGGTGGGGACAAAGAGGCAGGGGTCCACCCTCACTTCTATACGGCTGGTTATGCAGAGAAACGGGGCAGGGACATCAAGGTGGAGAGGGTGAAACAATAATTCCAAAAAGACCAGTGTCTAAACCCTGAATCATCCTTACAGAAGAGCAAAAGTGCTGGGCAAATAAATACTAGGTCCCTTGTCTACAAATATCTCCCTATGGGTAAAACTGGTTTAAAATTAACATCAACTGGAAGCCTGAAAGGAAAAATGAGGGACTAAGTACCTTGACAATCTAAATAGAATCAGTCAAGGAAACTGTGAGAGAGTACTAACTCTATTCTATCTCAGCTCCCACACCTCTACTGATGACACTTAGGAAGACCTCAGGTGTTGCTTCAGCACCTCCGGCTATGCTATCTTCTTTTCTCTAATCTCTTAACTCTTCCCCATCCCCACTCCCCAACTCCTACTCACTATGGCCTTATTGTCTCTCTACTCAGATACTCACCAGAATTGCTATGCTTGGCATCTAGCGGATCCTCCACAGATATTTGTTGAATGAGTGAACCCAACTTGTGTTACATATTGGTTAAAATGAAGCAGTAACTGTGATTAAACTGGCAAAAAAAAAAAAAAAAAGAAAAAAACTAACCAACCACCACCACAACAAAATATAGTGATTATCACTGGAATACTGCCTCAAACAGGAAAAACAATGACCATGGCAATAGACTAATTATCCATTAAAAGGGACTAGTTTTAGAAAAACATAAAATTTATTCAGCCATGAGAAATAATATGGTCAACCCGAATGTGACAACAAATTCTATGATCCAGTAGCAAAAAAATACTAAGATATATTTTGATTTATAAAAAGTAAAGTAGAATAAAATAACATTAATCATATAAGATCCTTCCCTCTCCCCTTTTAACATAAAAAGGTATACTTCTTGGTATATTTGGTAAGAAGATATACATGGTGTATGGGTAATTTTTCTTTTTCTTTTTTTTTAAGACAGGCTGGAGTACAGTGGTGCAATCATGGCTCACTGCAGCCCCTACCTTCCCGGGCTCAGGGGGGTCCTCTCACCTCAGCCTCCTCAGTAGCTGGCACTACAAGCTCAGGCTACCATGCCTGGCTAATTTTTGTATTTTTTGTAAAGAAGGGATTTCACCATGTTACCCAGGCTGGTCTCGAACTCCTGGGGTCAAGCAATCTGTCTGCCTTGGCCTCCTGAAGTGCTGGGATTACAGGTGTGAGCCACCGCTCCTGGCCTAAATTTTTTTTAATTGACCAATTATCAAGAATATCAGCTTGATTCTTAAAAAGTCTTTTGTAAAAATATAGAATGGATAAAATGGTATCCCAAGTTACTTTAAGCTCTAAATACCTAAGGCCTTATGATTCTATTAGCAAATTTCCCTTTCATTTATATATGGCACCTTCTGTAACTCAATATATAGTTTTTCCTAAATGTAACTGACTGTGACAAAATGCTCTCCAGATGACCAATAAGATTGAAGTTAATTTATATTTCTCCATTTTGCATATCCAGGAAAGTAATTTTTAAAGCTTCTGAAAATCATTTCAGACAAACTTTGTGACTATACTTGACGTGGGATAGACAGAAAAATATCTGTTACCTGATATACATTCACTATCCTCAGTAACAACAGAGAAAAACACAACCACGTAAACACAGAGCTCTAGAAGTGGAAGGAACTTGACTGTTTACTTGCTTTAAAACAACTTGCCTGCAATGTGGAATCTCTTTCATAGCATCCCCAAGAGAAGATGGTCACTCTTCATTGGGAAGGTATGGCAGCATACTTCCCTGATGAAAAGCATGAATTCTAATTAATATGTGTATGTGTGTGTGTGTGTGTGTGTGTGTGTGTGTATATACATATATGAATTCACTTATTCATTATGAACATCTCCTGCATAACAAGTTCTCTGGTAGGCCAATGAACGTGACACTGCGCCTCTATCCCTCAGGCTCTTCCCGGTTTTCCTGTGTTACATTCAAATCACATTCCTTATTATAACACCACCGCTTCTAGTTTTACTTTCTGGAATAACACAAGCCTTTAAATTCTTGAAAGCTGGCTATCACATCTTCCCAAATACTTCCTTTTTCATAATCTCCCGCCCCCTAAAAACTTCCAGTTCCCTCCATGCTCCATGTACAAAATTAACGAAGTATTGCATTTAGTTCAAAAAATCAGCTGTGGCCGGGCACAGTGACTCGCGCCTGTAATCCCAGCACTTAGGGAGGCCGAGGCAGGCAGATCATGAGGTCAGGGGTTTGAGGCCAGCCTGGTCAACATAGCAAAACCCCATTTCTACTAAAAATACAAAAATTAGCCAGCTGTGGTGGCACATACCTGCAGTCCCAGCTCTCAGGAGGCTGAGGCACGAGAATCACTTGAACCCAGGAGGCAGAGGTTGTAGTGAGCTGAGATCATGCCACTGCACTCTCCAGCCTGGGCAACAGAGCAAGACTCTGTCTCAAAGAACAAACAAACAACCAGTTGCACAAACAGATATATTTCTAGGCAGCTATTTGTGTGGGAAAAGGTCTTCAGTTTGTGATTGACAACAGGTTTGGTGTGAACTAATAGTCTGAAGTAGCTGCTAACTCAATCTTAGGTTTTCTTTCATGAAGCACAGGGACAGTTTATAAAGTAACAGGTTCGTTTAATGGTCACCTATATCTGAAGTATTATTCTGTTAGGAAGGACAGGTTGGGCCAAAGAGGATGGCAAGATGCCTGTAAATCATATTTTACAAGTATGAAGGACATGGAGCCGAAATGTGGTATGAAGTCAGATTTAATTGCCAGAACAGTCAGCCAGTGAAGGCACCAGTGTACAAACAATCGGGAGGAAAATTAGGCATCCGACCTTATGCCAATGTTGGAGCTGCTCTGGTACTGGGGCATTTTTAGAGGGTCTGAGGTAGAACGACAACAAGGAAGTCTGCAGGTGAAAAAGCCCAGCAAGGAGGAAAGGGAACTGGGAGGTGACAGCCCACCTGATACCAAGGTTTGCTGAGAAGGAGATGGCAAAACCAGGGATTTGTCCAGAGAATTTTACCACAGAAGCCCTCTGGCTATACACTCAGCAGCAAAAAGTACCAACATCTCAAATGTAGAGAGAAAGAAAAGTTGATAATCACATAATAATTTTGCCCTTAAAGTAAACTTTGTGTTCTTGAGTAACTCAAACAAAGCATTGTATATTTCAGGTACATCTGCTTAATCTTCAAACACATGAGATAAAAATAAACTTGGCAGCAAAGTTTGTTTTTTAGCAGGCAGCTTTCTCACTCCCTCCTTTGGGATGTTAATCTCCTTATTTTGGGGGGAAATCCTTGCCTCCTCCAGATCTGGTTTCACGACACCACTTAGGGGCATCTTCCAGGATTAATAATCACTGGCCCAATTGTCCTTGCTCTGCTGAATATGTCACACTACTGCTCCACAGACAGCAACAGGGGCCAGCTGAGAACAGGTTTGGTGATAACTTGCACCACCCTCCCTAAATCTGATGGAAGGAGCTCGGAGAAATGTAATAATAAAGGTTCTAAAGATGGTCTAGCAAAATGTATTCTGTAGCTCTGAGGCACTGAATATTTAGCCATTTTGAATATTATCACTGGATTCACAATAGGCCCTTGTGTTCTCTGTTTGTGAATAGGGTCAGTTGGCAGCTAGTTAAGTTTCTTAGGGAGTTATTGAAGCCAGCATTAAAATAAAACCAAGCACAGGATTCCCTAAAAACTGCAAAGCACTGGGAAGTCTGCCCAGAACAATATCAGGTCATCTTACAAGTCCGAGAGCAGAATACTTGAGCAGTACGTATTAGTAATAGAGGGCTCACCTTTCAACGGTATCTAGAACTGGTCATACCTTCATGCTTGTGTCCATGGTTTTAGTTTACTTTCTACGGGGCTTCAGAACTCTGGGACCTCAGAGGTGGGTAAAGATGTGAAGCAGGCTAGATAGTGGCTAAGAAAAGTGACCTAGTCTTAGCTATCACTATAATCAGTGGTTAATAATTACGTTTAACCAAAATATTTCATCATCTTTCAATCTGTTAGAAAAGTCATTATAAATGTCTATCTTTGAAAGGTCCAACTGCTATTTACTGTGCAGAAGATCTGTAGTTGAGATACATAAGATTCTGGACAGTAAACAACAGTCCTGGTACCCACAGGAAAACAGCAGAAGCATGAGGTAAATAATAAAGCAAGTTCAAACCATGACCAGTAGCACACATTTACAGCAACCTCAGAGTGATTTAGAAGCATTAATTACCCCAGGAAAGGTATTCTAACAATGGAAAAGACAAAATCCTGCAATCAGGGTGACCTGTGAACCATAAGCTCAGTTGCCTGGTGGAAGTAAGCGTTAATTACCACAGTGAGTCCTCTCCCTGAGAAGGAGAAGGAAGCTGTTCCTTCTACTACTGCATAAGTCACATTTCACATTAAAGCAGTACCCACCTGTCACATTTCACATTAAAGCAGCACCCACCTGTACCTTCCCAGCAGGACCAACCACAAAAGTAAACTAAAAGTATAGTCTAAAATGAGATGAAGAGCAAACTGCCCAAGTTAGCATAGATATTTGCCCTACTAAATGGTTTTTCTCTAGCATTTCATGTTCATGTTATTTTGCGAATTTTCCCCCCACATTTGGAAAAGAAGTGGAAGCTAAGTAAACTGCAAGGAAGAAGATGAAAACGTCCAACTCCCAAATTCCTCACAATTTGACAGATAAGAGATTATTGGGGGTGGAGCCAAGATGGCCGAATAGGAACAGCTCCGGTCTCCAGCTCCCAGCCCCAGCGACACAGAAGACTGGTGATTTCTGCATTTCTGCTTGAGGTACCGGTTTCATCTCACTAGGGAGTGCCTAACAGTGGGTGCAGGACAGACGGTGAAGCGCACTGTGCGCGAGCCGAAGCAGGGCGAGGCATTGCCTCACTCGGGAAGTGCAAGGGGTCAGGGAGTTCCCTTTCCTAGTCAAAGAAAGGGGAAACAGACGGCACCTGGAATATCGGGTCAGTCCCACCCCAATACTGCGCTTCTCCAACGGGCCTGGAAAACGGCACACTAGGAGATTGTGTCCCGCACCTGGCTCGGAGGGTCCTATGCCCACCGAGTCTCGCTGATTGCTAGCACAGCAGTCTGAGATCAAGCTGCAAGGCGGCAGCGAGGCTGGGGGAGGGGCGCCCGCCATTGCCCAGGCTTGCTTAGGTAAACAAAGCAGCCAGGAAGCTCGAACTGGGTGGAGCCCACCATAGCTCAAGGAGGCCTGCCTGCCTCTGTAGGCTCCACCTCTGGGGGCAGGGCACAGACAAACAAAAACTCAGCAAAGAACCTCCACAGACTTAAATGCCCCTGTCTGACTGACAGCTTTGAAGAGAGTAGTGGTTCTCCCAGCACGCAGCTGGAGATCTGAGAACAGACAGACTGCCTCCTAAAGTGGGTCCCTCACCCCTGAGCAGCCTAACTGGGAGGCACCCCCCCAGTAGGGTCAGACTGACACCTCATTCAACCGGGTACTCCCCTGAGACAAAACTTTCAGAGGAACTATCAGACAGCTGAATTTGTGGTCTCACGAAAATCCGCTGTTCTGCAGCCACCGCTGCTGACACCCAGCCAAACAGGGTCTGGAGTGGACCTCTAGTAAACTCCAACAGACCTGCAGCTGACGGTCCTGTCTGGTAGAAGGAAAACTAACAAACAGAAAGGACTTCAACACCAAAAACCCATCTGTACATCACCATCACCAAAGACAAAAAGTAGATAAAACCACAAAGATGGGGAAAAAACAGAGCAGAAAAACTGGAAACTCTAAACAACAGAGCACCTCTCCTCCTCCAAAGGAACGCAGTTCCTCACCAGCAACGGAACAAAGCTGGATGGAGGATGACTTTGATGAGTTGAGAGAAGAAGGCTTCAGACGATCAAACTACTCTGAGCTACGAGAGGAAATTCAAAACAATAGCAAAGAAGTTAAAAACTTTGAAAAAAAATTAGAAGGATGGATAACTAGAATAACCAATGGAGAGAAGGGCTTAAAGGAGCTGATGGAGCTGAAAGCCAAGTTTCGAGAACTACGCGAAGATTGCAGAAGCCTCAGTAGCAGATGCGATCAACTGGAAGAAAGGGTATCGCTGATGGAAGATGAAATGAATGAAATGAAGAGAGAAGGGAAGTTTAGAGAAAAAAGAATAAAAAGAAATGAACAAAGCCTCCAAGAAATTTGGGACTATGTGAAAAGACCAAACCTACGTCTGATTGGTGTACCTGAAAATGATGGGGAGAATGGAACCAAGTTGGAAAACACTCTGCAAGATATTATCCAGGAGAACTTCCCCAATCTAGCAAGGCAGGCCAGCATTCAGATTCAGGAAATACAGAGAACGCCACAAAGATACTCCTCGAGAAGGGCAACTCCAAGACACATAATTGTCAGATTCACCAAAGTTGAAATGAAGGAAAAAATGTTAAGGGCAGCCAGAGAGAAAGGTCGGGTTACCCACAAAGGGAAGCCCATCAGACTAACAGCTGATCTCTCAGCAGAAACTCTACAAGCCAGAAGAGAGTGGGGGCCGATATTCAACATTCTTAAAGAAAAGAATTTTCAACCCAGAATTTGCTATCCCGCCAAACTAAGCTTCATAAGTGAAGGAGAAATAAAATACTTTACAGACAAGCAAACGCTGAGTGATTTTGTCACCACCAGGCCTGCCCTAAAAGAGCTCCTGAAGGAAGCACTAAACATGGAAAGGAACAACCGGTACCAGCCACTGCAAAAACATGCCAAATTGTAAAGACCATCGAGGCTAGGAAGAAACTATAGCAACTAATGAGCAAAATAACCAACTAACATCATAATGACAGGATCAGATTCACACATAACAATATTAACGTTAAATGTAAATGGGCTAAATGCTCCAATCAAAAGACACAGACTGGCAAACTGGATAAGGAGTCAGGACCCATCAGTGTGCTGTATTCAGGAAACCCATCTCACGTGCAGAGACACACATAGACTCAAAATAAAGGGATGGAGGAAGATCTATCAAGCAACTGGAAAACAAAAAAAGGCAGGGGTTGCAATCCTAGTCTCTGATAAAATAGACTTTAAACCAACAAAGATCATAAGAGACAAAGAAGGCCATTACATAATGGTAAAGGGATCAATTCAACAAGAAGAGCTAAATATCCTAAATATATATGCACCCAACACAGGAGCACCCAGATTCATAAAGCAAGTCCTCAGTGACCTACAAAGGGACTTAAACTCCCACACAATAATAATGGGAGATTTTAACACCCCACTGTCAGCATTAGACAGATCAACGAGACAGAAAGTTAACAAGGATATCCAGGAATTGAACTCAGCTCTGCACCAAGCAGACCTAATAGACATCTACAGAACTCTCCACCCCAAGTCAACAGAATATACATTTTTTTCAGCACCACACCACACCTATTCCAAAATTGACCACATAGTTGGAAGTAAAGCTCTCCTCAGCAAATGTAAAACAACAGAAATTATAACAAACTGTCTCTCAGACCACAGTGCAATCAAACTAGAACTCAGGATTAAGAAACTCACTCAAAACCGCTCAACTACATGGAAACTGAACAACCTGCTCCTGAATGACTATTGGGTACATAATGAAATGAAGGCAGAAATAAAGATGTTCTTTGAAACCAACGAGAACAAAGACACAACATACCAGAATCTCTGGGACACATTCAAAGCAGTGTGTACAGGGAAATTTATAGCACTAAATGCCCACAAGAGAAAGCAGGAAAGATCCAAAATTGACACCCTAACATCACAATTAAAAGAACTAGAAAAGCAAGAGCAAACACATTCAAAAGCTAGCAGAAGGCTAGAAATCACTAAAATCAGAGCAGAACTGAAGGAAATAGAGACACAAAAAACCCTTCAAAAAACTAATGAATCCAGGAGCTGGTTTTTTGAAAAGATCAACAAAATTGATGGACCGCTAGCAAGACTAATAAAGAAGAAAAGAGAGAAGAATCAAATAGATGCAATAAAAAACGAAAAAGGGGATATCACCACCGATCCCACAGAAATACAATCTACCATCAGAGAATACTACAAACACCTCTATGCAAATAAGCTAGAAAATCTAGAAGAAATGGATAAATTCCTCGACAAATACACCCTCCCAAGACTAAACCAGGAAGAAGTTGAATCTCTGAATAGACCAATAACAGCTTCTGAAATTGTGGCAATAATCAATAGCTTACCAACCAAAAAGAGTCCAGGACCTGATGGATTCACAGCTGAATTCTACCAGAGGTACAAGGAGGAACTGGTACCATTCCTTCTGAAAGTATTCCAATCAATAGAAAAAGAGGGAATCCTCCCTAACACATTTTATGAAGCCAGCATCATCCTGATACCAAAACCTGGCAGAGACATAACCAAAAAAGAGAATTTCAGACCAATATCCTTGATGAACATTGATGCAAAAATCCTCAATAAAATACTGGCAAACCGAATCCAGCAGCACATCAAAAAGCTTATCCACCATGATCAAGTGGGCTTCATCCCTGGGATGCAAGGCTGGTTCAACATACGCAAATCAATAAATGTAATCCAGCATATAAACAGAACCAAAGACAAAAACCACATGATTATCTCAATAGATGCAGAAAAGGCCTTTGACAAAATTCAACATCTCTTCATGCTAAAAACTCTCAATAAATTAGGTATTGATGGGACGTATCTCAAAATAATAAGAGCTATCTATGACAAACCCACAGCCAATATCATACTGAATGGGCAAAAACTGGAAGCATTCCCTCTGAAAACTGGCACAAGACAGGGATGCCCTCTCTCACCGCTCCTTTTCAACATAGTGCTGGAAGTTCTGGCCAGAGCAATCAGGCAGGAGAAGGAAATAAAGGGTATTCAATTAGGAAAAGAGGAAGTCAAATTGTCCCTGTTTGCAGATGACATGATTGTATATCTAGAAAACCCCATTGTCTCAGCCCGAAATCTCCTTAAGCTGATTAGCAACTTCAGCAAAGTCTCAGGATACAAAATTAATGTACAAAAATCACAAGCATTCTTGTACACCAATAACAGACAAACAGAGAGCCAAATCATGAGTGAACTCCCATTCACAATTGCTTCAAAGAGAATAAAATACCTAGGAATCCAACTTACAAGGGATGTGAAGGACCTCTTCAAGGAGAACTACAAACCACTGCTCAATGAAATAAAAGAGGATACAAACAAATGGAAGAACATTCCATGCTCATGGGTTGGAAGAATCAATATCGTGAAAATGGCCATACTGCCCAAGGTAATTTATAGATTCAATGCCATCCCCATCAAGCTACCAATGACTTTCTTCACAGAATTGGAAAAAACTACTTTAAAGTTCATATGGAACCAAAAAAGAGCCCGCATCGCCAAGTCAATCCTAAGCCAAAAGAACAAAGCTGGAGGCATCACGCTACCTGACTTCAAACTGTACTACAAGGCTACAGTAACCAAAACAGCATGGTACTGGTACCACAACAGAGACATAGATCAATGGAACAGAACAGAGCCCTCAGAAATGATGCCGCATAGCTGCAACTATCTGATCTTTGACAAACCTGACAAAAACAAGAAATGGGGAAAGGATTCCCTATTTAATAAATGGTGCTGGGAAAACTGGCTAGCCATATGTAGAAAGCTGAAACTGGATCCCTTCCTTACACCTTATACAAAAATTAATTCAAGATGGATTAAAGACTTATATGTTAGACCTAAAACCATTAAAATCCTACAAGAAAACCTAGGCAATACCATTCAGGACATAGGCGTGGGCAAGGACTTCATGTCTAAAATACCAAAAGCAATGGCAACAAAAGCCAAAATCGACAAATGGGATCTCATTAAACTAAAGAGCTTCTGCACAGCAAAAGAAACTATCATCAGAGTGAACAGGCAACCTACAGAATGGGAGAAAATTTTTGCAACCTACTCATCTGACAAAGGGCTAATATCCAGAATCTACAATGAACTCAAACAAATTTACAAGAAAAAAACAAACAACCCCATCAAAAAGTGGGCAGAGGACATGAACAGACACTTCTCAAAAGAAGACATTTATGCAGCCGAAAAACACATGAAGAAATGCTCATCATCACTGGCCATCAGAGAAATGCAAATCAAAACCACAGTGAGATACCATCTTACACCAGTTAGAATGGCCATCATTAAAAAATCAGGAAACAACAGGTGCTGGAGAGGATGTGGAGAAATAGGAACACTTTTACACTGTTGGTGGGACTGTAAACTAGTTCAACCATTGTGGAAGTCAGTGTGGCGATTCCTCAGGGATCTCGAACTAGAAATACCATTTGACCCAGCCATCCCATTACTGGGTATATACCCAAAGGACTATAAATCATGCTGCTATAAAGACACATGCACACGTATGTTTATTGCGGCACTATTCACAATAGCAAAGAGTTGGAACCAACCCAAATGTCCAACAACGATAGACTGGATTAAGAAAATGTGGCACATATACACCATGGAATACTATGCAGCCATAAAAAATGATGAGTTCGTGTCCTTTGTAGGGACATGGATGAAACTGGAAAACATCATTCTCAGTAAACTATCGCAAGGACAAAAAACCAAACACCGCATGTTCTCACTCATAGGTGGGAATTGAACAATGAGAACTCATGGACACAGGAAGGGGAACATCACACTCCGGGGAATGTTGTGGGGTGGGGGGAGGGGGGAGGGACAGCATTAGGAGATACACCTAATGCTAAAGGACGAGTTAATGGGTGCAGGAAATCAACATGGCACATGGATACATATGTAACAAACCTGCACATTGTCACATTGTGCACATGTACCCTAAAACCCTAAAGTATAATAAAAAAGAAAAAAAAAAAAAAGAGATTATTGGATGAAACAGAGTGAAACAATCTACTATACGGTGAAAACATGTGCAATCATAAAACAAAGAAATCAATCATAAAACAAAGAAATGTAGAGTTATTATCTGAGGATTTAGAGACAAGAACAACTTAAAGAGTAGTGTGAATAATAAGTCCATTGTTTAGCTAATAAATAAGAGACCTTCATTTCTCCAGACTGTGCTAACATGAAGCAAATGCTTTAGTGAAGGAAAAGGAAAGAAATCTATTTTTATATGCCCTGCTACAATGGATTTTGTCTCTTAGAGACAAAGTTAAGTTCTGGCTATTTACAAATGAACTCACAACATACATATTACCCCAACCCAGAAGACATGCAAATTCTTAGGAATGTTTCATGTGTGGCTGTGTGTGTGTGTGTGTGTGTGTGTGTGTGTGTGTGTGTTCCTCAATTCATAGAGTTAAAACACTGGGTCACCTACTTTCAAAACTAAAAAATTAAAGTTAAAATTGTATCTCTACTCCATACCACAAACCAAGATAAAAATCTAGATGGATTAAAAAGTGACACATATGTGTAACTATTAAATAAAATTAAAATGCATATCTTCATAAATGAAAAAGTAAAAAAGAAAAAAGCCAAAAACCCCAAAACAAAAAATCCAACTTGTAAATACTTCAAAGACATTCAGAAAAAAAATTTTTTAAATCAGATCTTTTCCCATAAATTTTTACTTTTATGGCAAAAAATCAAATAAACGAAGTTAAAAAGCAAGTCAAAAATGGAAAAGAATTATCAGAACAAAGATGAATAGCTTCCTATAAAAAGCTTTTACCAATAAATCAGAAAATGAATACCACAATTTAAAAACACAGCCAAAGAATACAAACAATTAAAAAAAAATACAAGTGGCCAACTTACATATAAGGTAGTGTTCAACCTCTTTAATAGTAAAAGCAAATTTAAACTAAAACTCAATACCTTTAGTTACTGACATATTCAGGCTCTATTGTTGAAACAGTTTTGTAATATTTTTTCCCTAGAAAATCAAGGGGCATATTTGCATATGGAAATTAATTAGCCTTGAAAAGTATACAGTATTTTCTTATAATTTAAAATCTCTATGTTTATTACTTCATTCCCACTCATTCCTAACTTGCTTGTCTTCCCCTTTCCTCAGTGAGACATTTAACTATTGTACTCATCTTTTTAAATGCATCTGCTATTTACTTATCAATTCTAGGGAATTTTGTTGCATAAAATTTAATTGTTGCTTTTTTCTTTACTAGTATCTTCTTTTTTTTGTAAGGGGGGACTTGTCATTCTTTCTCTGATTACCTCAGTGGAATGAATAGTTGATTTTTTTCTTACTAAATAATAAAAGCAAAGGCTTTTTATACTCAGAGTTTTGGAATCACATCTAAAGGCTTTGATATGTTGAATTCTTATTTTTGTCAATTTTTAAATCCACATAGGCATGCTCCTTTCCATCTTTAATTAATATCTATAAAATGCAAGGGGTAAGGTCAAAAAGCAATAGGAGAAAAAGGCCATTAACATAACACAAAAATCTTCTATCCTAAAGTACTATATTGTCTGGCTCTTTAGTAAAGCCCAACCTAAAAAGCACATCTCTTAATCATATAAAACGGCAAAAGGATGGATGCTCTGGCAGTTAAACACTCTCACAAACTGAATCGTTTCCAAATATTAGGTGTTCCAGTTTCACTGTGTTTTGATATTGTCAGAAAGGCTAGCCACTTTTTTTGCTCCATTTAAGCATTCATTACCTTTATTTTTAATATAATTAACTCGATTATAAATTTATGTGATTTAATCTTTAACAATGGCCAAGTTTAACAACTGGTTAACAAATTTCCTGAAAATTTAGCAATCTGCTCTTATGAGCCGACAGTTTTCCTTTTCCATTTCCAGACCTGAGTGTTCTATTCCACCCTTTTGGAGGTTCTAGTCCCACATGACTTGGTATTGGTCTTGCTCCTGTATCTGTTTCTAGTCTAAAACCTTCACAGTACTTGAGTCCTCTTTGATGATCCAGGCTTGTTTTGCTCTAAATTGCAGGTCCCCTGGAACTGACATCTCACGTTGTGCAAATAATTCCAGTGATTCAGGTGCTTGTTAGGTAGCCTTTTGAGCACTCCCTCACTGGAACCTCAGCCTGTGTTGATTTTAGACGAATTTCTAAAGGTATGTTGTTTTTCGTTTCCTTGAATTCTGAGTAGACATTACCATGCCCTTTGGATATTTTGTTATACCTTCTTACGGAAGCTATTTTTATCCATTTTTAAGAGTAATTACAAAAATGTTCTTTATTATACATCATCTTACAAAGGAAGTTTGCAGGGGATGATAAGCACTAGTGCTACTGTAGTGCTTTCCTACAGAGGAGGCACTTGTCAATGAGCAAAGAGGCCAACATTGTGACATATACCTGGAGCTTCAGTTTTACTTCTTTCTAATAGTGAAAACAAACATTGTAAAATAGGCATAATTTATCCTAAAGCTGTTTGGTTAAAGTGAAATGCAAATGTTTTAAACCAAAGGATTGCTCTACTCTGTAACTACAAATTTAATTTCTACTTTGCTCTAAGAGTGACTTAGGAGACTGTATTTTAATATCTAGCTGATTATAATTATTTTGAACAACTTTTTATCATTAACTTTGAGTTTTAGTTTATTTTGGTGAGAAAATAAATAATAGCTTGTACCGATTGTATTTTGGAGATTTTATTAAAACTTTTCTTGTGACCTAGTAACTTCAATTTTTAAATTTAATTTCTAGAGTACAAAATTTTATATCTACCTATTAAACCAAGCTTATTGTTTATATTACTTAAATATTCTGTTTCCATATTTATCCTCTACCTAATTTACATGTCAAATTCTGGAAGGCATGTCCAAGTCTTCCAATACAATTTCTATTCTGTAAATTCTAATTTTTATTTTAATGTTTTGCTTTATATGCACAGTATCTAAAACATCTAAAGGAGGGAATATTTTTTAAAATTTTATATTTTACTCTTTTTTACCTAATCTACTTTGACTTAATCTCAATCATATTATTCTATTGTTATTCTTAGGAGCAATATACACTGAGATTTTGTCCTATATTTCATGGTAATAACTATAATAATGAAATAAACGGCCCTGTGTTTCCAGACTTTTAGGATACTCTGTATTTCAGTGCTACCTTACTTGAGACATAAAGACTTATGACCATTATAATTTTAGTTCCAATTGAATTTTTCTTTAATAAAATATAACTCTTTGTCCTGCTGAATGCTTTTCCTCTTGAAATTTCCTCTACCTAATACTAAATTTGTATCTTTATCTTTACAAAATTATTTACTTTAAACAATTGTTATCTTTACCTTTTCTTTATTTTCAAACTTTGAACTGCTTTATTTCACATGGTTCCTGCAAACAGCATGATTCTCTTGAGTTTTCTGGAGTGCCCAATATGAGAGTCATTGTCTTTTAATTAAGTTGTTAAGTTCCTTCACATTTACTGTGGTAATATATTTGGTCTTGGGTCTAGCCTATTTCCATTTTCTTATCTTTTTTCATCTTAGTTTTTTTGTTATGTTTTGTTATACCAAATGAAGTTTTCTTCATTCCTTTTTAGAAATCTTCACTTAGTTGGAAATTACATATCCTATTTCTCTCTGACTAGTGAGTGCCTTAAAGAAAATCTAAATCTATTTGTCTCTACCTGTATCAAGAACAATGCTATAACTGCTGCTTCCTCATGGGGAAAAGTTAAAAATTCAATGTGTTTTAAGTTAACTTTTCTTTTACCTTACAACCCTACTGTATCTACTTTCCAGGTTTTGTTAAAACAAAGATTCTACATTCAGATTTTTTAAAACAATGTGTCTCTTCCCTTTCAACAATTATTTTTAAAAAGACCTAAGCTTGAGAAACTATATAAACAGTTAGCTTAACCTGTATACATTAATAGTTTTGTTGTTCTCTATTCTTTCCTCTATGTTGTTTCACATTATAATTCATTTCTTGGTTAGCTGCAGTACTATTTAAAGTAGTTCTTTGTTAAAAGGAAAGGTATATCAATGGTAAACTTCGTGAGATTTTGCAATGTTAGAGAATGTGTTTGTTTTTTTTTTTTTTTTGCTCATGCATCCAATCATTCTACAACTACAGTAATGCATCGCTTAACAACAGGAACACATTCTGAGAAATGCATCCTTAAGCAATTTAATCACTCTGTGAACACAGAGTATACTTACACACAAATTTAGATGGTACAGCCTACTACACACCTAGGCCAATATGGTGTGTAATGCTCCTAGGCTACAAAGCTATACACCGTGTTACTGTACTGAGTACTATACACAATTGTAAGACAATGGTAAGTATTTCTGTATATAAACAGAAAAAGTTCAGTAAAAATAGGGTATGATAATCTTATGAGACCACCATCATATATGTAATCATTCACTGAATGAAACATTGTTATGCAATGCATGTTTTTCTAGATACAAGAGGTACAGTAGAGAATAGCAGATAAAAATCCCTACCCATATGGAGCTTACATTCTAAGAGCCTAGAAGATTAGACAATTCATGAATGACATGTTTTTTCCTCTCAAATTCTGCAGCCAAGAAGAGATGCTTGATGTTGACTTCATTTTCTTTCCTTTAACTATTATTTTTTAAAGTGGGCACCCTGCTTCAAACCATCTGGATGTTCTGAAATATTTTCTTTAGTCTTCAAATTTGTATTTTTCTCTGGATTATTTCAAGGTCTAGGTTAAGGCTCTTCTTTCTCCCAATGTCTCCCCTGTACTCCAACTATGCCTGTTAGTAAGGGTGTTCTTTCAATGAGAGCCCAAGTCCTTAAAAACTCTATTATTCTTTCCAGTATAAACACACACACATATATACATTAGCATATACATTTATTTATATTGAATTATCTGTATCTATTTTTCATGTTTCCAGTATTTTCACTTAAAATTTTCATGTTCTGGGCTGAGCACAGTGGCTCACACCTGTAATCCCAGCACTTTGGTAGGCTGAGGTGGGCAGATCACCTGTGGTCAGGCGTTCAACACCAGCCTGGCCAACGTGGTGAAACCCCGTCTCTACTAAAAATACAAAAATTAGGCGGGGAGGGGGGATGGCGCGTGCCTATAGTCCCAGCTACTCGGCAGGCTGAGGTAGGAGAACCACTTGAACCCGGGAGGCAGAGGTTGCAGTGAGCCAAGATCACGCACTCCAGTCTGGGCAACAGAGTGAGACTCTGTCTTAAAAAAAAAAAAAAAAAAAATGTTATTTTCCTTTGAGTTCTATCAGAATTTCTTTAGCTTTCTTCTCACTCACTGATTCAGGTTTCTTCAGTATTGAATCTGTTCCTCACTGCTTTGTTTTAAAATTCTGTAACCGTGTTTTTAATTTCCACTAACTTTTTCTGTCCTCAGTTCATCTGTTTTTCTTATCTGCTCTGACTTTAATCAATGCAATGTCCTCTTAATTTTACTTTGAGTAATAACTCATTTTTCTCAGTTTTCTCCTGTTTTGTACAAGAAGTCTGTTTCAGGCAGGAATATCACTTTTGTCGGTCAAATTGGTCTTTACTTTTGAATGCTACATCTTTCTATACGTCCATGGATTCTTCTATGTTCATTCCAAGAGAGGGAAGTATATCCATGTTTGTTTTGTGAGTCATAAAGAGTTGTGCCAGATAGTGTGTAAGTATTCAAATCGGTGGTCTCCATAAAAAAAGGAGGATAGATTTTAGTTTTATTATAAATTTATTTGCCACGTTAGTGATCCAACAATTTGTATAAAATAGTAAGGGGCTGGCAAGTAGAATCACAATAAGGGATTTTACTTTTGTTTCAAATATATATTCCAGGTCTTGAGTAATCTAAGTGATAATACTGATTAATAGGAGCATCTATTATACATGTGTTACGTATGTGTATTATCCATAGATATATAATATATGTATATCTGGATTTATTATATGTGTACATATACACAGATATATATGTATGTATGCAAATTAACTTTAATATCTACAAAATACTTAAAAATGGATATTAGATCACAAGTACAACCTCAACAATGCCCCCAAAATATATATACTGTGCAGGTATTATTTTATTGTCCAACTTTCCTTGATTTTTTTTTTCCATCTTATTGGCATCCCTACTGTAATAAAAAAAAAAAGGAGGAGTTTATTATGTCAAGTAATTGTTTAAAATTCCTTTCCATCATCTCAGATATTTAAAGAAAACTTACAGTTTTCTTTGTCCCATCTTTTCTCCTTGGCTACTTCCCTACTTTTCCCCACAAATATTATGCATTATTCACATTGCAGTAAGTTACATCCATTCACTATAAAAAAGAAGAACAACACAACACACCCTGAAATCTT
>NW_026652289.1:46632710-46649924 GCF_009828535.3 Hylobates moloch | reverse complement strand
TTGCAGAGAAGGCATCTAAAAACTTCTACTGTAGACCATTCACCTTAATAATTGTTATCATGACATTATTCAATAATCAAATGAGGGAAAGAAGTCCTGTTTAACCTTAACTCCCTTGCCCTGGAGAATCCAAGCAAGTATCCCACTTGCTTTGCCCAAACCCTGGGACCTTTCAAAGTGAAAGTTTAATGGAAGGAAAAGAACATCTAAAAGAAAAACTCTCCAAAAAATTTCACTCAGGTAAAGAATCATGGGATTAAAAATTTTTATTCTTTGTGTATTTGATTTCTGAAACATAAAAATCTCCCACTCCTTAAATCTGCCACTGGGCTAAGAGAGTATTGTATATAATCTGCACTCATTGATTTAACAGAATTAGAACATCCAGGCACTCACTTAGATTTTGGTTCCACAACTGCTCAAAGTCTAGTCATTAGTTAATGAGTTAACACCACACTTGATCTTCAAATTTTGGAGATGCTGATGGTAGACAGGAACTTGTTTTGGGAAAAGGAAGTATACGGTAGACATTGTTACCCATCACCACCTTTCCTTTAAAGTACCCCACTCTTCCTTTAAGGTTGCAGAGTCTCAGAAAGTGGGAAGAAAGGAAGTTTTTGCATTTTCAGGTCAAAAGACAGTACGTTTGTACAACCACATAATACCTATGCAAATGTTTGTTGAAATCTCAACAGAAGACAGAAGTAGTTCTAGTACCTTCACTAGGTAAGTAAGATAAGTAAACTTTTCCTTAATATACACTTTCAGCAGCGTTGACACCTAAAAGTGGTCGACTCTACTACTGTATTAAATGACATTCATTTTGTCAATATGTGTCCCAAATTCTTACTGCTCTTTGTCTCCAAAGGGGGGTTCCTACTCAATATTGAGACAGTTCAAGAATACTAGGGAAAAAAATTCTAATAATTGAAGTAAGGGTCATCTAAGGATAATATGCCACAGATACAGACACAGTAATATTTTCAACTTAAAAAGAATTCAGTTGTCAAAGCTGTACAGCAAACACTATCCTAAGCTTAGCCTCTTCAGGCATTTGCTTTATAATCACTTCAAAGAAAAGTCAGTCACAAAATGCCACATTTTGTATGATTCTATTTATATGAAATGTCCAGGATAGGCAAATCTACAGAGACAGAAATTAGATCAGAGGTTGCCAGGATCAACGGCGAGGGAGATGGGTATAGAGAGTGACGGCTAATGGGTACGGGGTTTCTTTTTGGGGAGAAGAAAAGGTTCTGAAATGAGGTAGTGGTAATGGCTGCATAACTCTGAATATACTAAAAATCATTGAACTGTACACTTCAAAGGGTGAGGCTTATCATATAAAAGCTGTATCACAATAGTTTAAAAAACGTTTGGGTATGTCAAGAAATAAAGAATAGGATCATAGCTCAAAGATATGGGATATAAAATAAATGGAACAAAACTGCTCAATAATCTATCTAGAATCACACAATACTTAAGCTTTACCCTGACTAAAATTGCAAGCCTGGTGTTTTATTGGTACTTCACATTTTTTACTTCTACCTAAGTCAGCCAATAATTCCTCCTCCTCATTTAATAGTTGACTATGAAGACCAAGCCATTTGGATTCTGCCTCCAATGAGCTTTCACATTTCATTCCTCCTTCCACCCCCATGACTACCACACCAATTTAGGTTCTCCTCACTTCACTCTAAGAAAACAGCGGGGCCCTCAACTACTGTCACACTCTTCTAGGCTCTGTGAGCACAATGTATCTCATATTCTCTTCTGCTGTTGCCAGATTTATTCTAAAACAGTTTCTTTACTGTTACTTCTGTTTATCAAGCAGTTACACAGAAAGATGAATATCCAGGGGTAATAGTTTACTTACCTGAAAAAAAAAAATCTGTCACCAATCCACAGAACTGTTTGAGTACAAAATATTACATCAGCAATATTTCCTACAACTCGTCTACATGAATCCTACCCTCCTTGTGTTATAGCTCAAATTGGTTTCATATACTCTGAATCCCTCATTCTCTTTCCTAGATAGCTGATTGTTGTTTACTCTTCACCTATGTAAATAATTTTCCTGCAACCTCCACCAGCTGACCAAACCCCACTCACATTTCACTGCCCAGCTGAGATCCCATCTACTTCATGAAGAGCAACTCTTTGCAGCTTTAAACCTCAGAGAAATTAAGTCCATGCTTAGCTTTTCTTTTTCTTTTTTGTTCAGATGGAGTTTATCTTTGTCACCCAGGCTGGGGCGCAGTGGCACGATCTCAGCTCACTGCAACCTCTGCCTCCCGAGTTCAAGCGATTCTCCTGCCTCAGCCTCCTGAGTAGCTGGGATTACCAGTATGCACCATATCTGGCAAATTTTTTGTATTTTTGGTAGAGATGGGGTTTCACCATCTTGGCCAGGCTGGTCTCGAACTCCTGACCTCAAGTATCCACCCGCCTCGGCCTCCCAAAGTGCTGGAGTTATAGGTGTGTGCCACCGTGCCTGGCCCACGGTTAGCATATGACAATCAATGCGGTACTTACAGTTCTTAGTACTTTTAATCTCCTCGTATATAGCTGGCATTTCGTATAATGAAAAACACTTTACTAGGAATCACAAGATTTATTTGGGTAAGTCACAAGCTGACTTATTATTCAAATTATTCATCCAAATAATGAGGACCATAACACACTGTGGCAAAAAAGAATCAATGAAGAAACTAAGTAACAGATTTTAAAACTGAAAATGGCACGATTCATAACTTCATGTATTGGTCTGGATTCTAGGTGGTATACTGAGATCATAAATTTACATTCTTGGGATTCTTATAACAAAATGTTGAAAAGCTATACGGGTCTATTTTATAATCACATTTTAAAATGTTTTCATACACTTATCCTGAATTTGCAGATTTTTATCCAAATCTTTTCTTTGATCTTTTTTTTTCTCATATAAGATTCTGAACAAAAAATGACCCATTTTCCTTTCCCTATGCTTATGGGGATATTGAGTCAACATACACAATTTTATAAACCAGCACATAAAACTAAAGCACAATACTTATGTCTTTTCTCCCCAATCAGTAAGGGTTTCATTAAAAAGACATTTTAACATTCAACTATGAAAAACAAAAGAACCATGGCTTGGTGGCTAGTAAAAGGCTGCGGTAGTGAGCAAGGGACACAAAGGTTAAACATTTACTATTTTTCAGTCTTGTGTTTATTTTGTATATGTAAGTATTTGGCTGGGTTACCTAACACTGAACTTCCAAAACTGACCATTAGGTTTTATGCCAAGAGAAGTACTTTTTATAGCAATCTCACTGCCAAAACCAAAACAGCCTAGAGAAGCTTTAAAGGTAACAAAATAGAACACAATTCTGAACAACTCTGCTTCACACCCAACCTGGGACTTCCACTCACCGTAATAGTATATTTGTGATCAACTTTGTAACAAGCTGTCAAAGGGAGACCTCTGACATCTGCTCAGGAAGGAATCACTTCAGCATGTCCTGCTCTGCAGCAGAAAACGCACGGGGATCACTCAGAACTCCGGATTTCCAACAGAGCAGCATTTCCCAGAGAGTAAGCCAGAGGACACCATCTTCTGAGATGCTGTCAGGAACACTAATAAACATATTTGGGAAAAACAGAAAATGGCACTAAGGCTCCAAGAAGTCCTTTGGTAAAAGACATTTTGAAGCTGGCTTCCCCAAAACCTTGCAATCCCCACAAAACAAATATCTATTACCGTACCACTATATTAGCACTCACAGAACATTTGGGGAGCTATGGCAAAGATTAGGCTGCAGGTATTAGGTAAGTAAACTCTTAAAACACAATATTGAAAAAATAGAAATTTAAAAGTTAAAACAGAAAAGCAAAAGGTAAGTAAATAAATAAAAATTTTAACAACATTGGGCTGGGCAAAGCGGCTCAGACCCATAATCCTAATACTTTGTCAGTCTCAGCGGGGTGGATCGCTTCAGCCTGGGAGTTCGAGACCAACATGAGCAACATGGTGAAACCCTGTCTCTATCAAAAATACAAAAATTAGCTTGCTGTGGTGGCATACGCCTGCAGTCCCAGCTTCTCAGGAGGCTGAGGTGGGAGGATGGCTTGAGCCCGGGAGGCAGAGGTTGCAGTGAGCTGTGACTGCACCACTCACTCCAGCCTGGGGCAACAGAGAAAGACCCTGTCTCAATAAAATTAATTAATTAAATAATAAAACCAATATTCCTTTACTGTGTGGGGAAACTCAAAATGAGCTCAGCACATCCGTATGTAATACTAAGGTTTTTTTTTTTTTTAAACCCACACTTCTTGTTTCTCTGAGCTTTTACACATGGATATCGTGTCCAGATAACTATTCCGTAGTATCAACACCACAGTTAATATGTGTTCTGATCATACAGAGTGATTCTTAACAGGATCTTAGCCCTCAAAACACATACATAAGTATGTAAAGCAAATACAACTAAAAATAACTGTAGCAACAAAGCTCTTCTGGAGAAAGTTCTGAAGTCTGAAGTAGTCGCTCATATTTTTACCCTAAATGCAACTATTACTATCTCAACCATAGAAATATCAAAGTAAGGGCTGCAGATAATTAGATTTTAATCACCACAATGTGGATTATGTCACATAATGGAATTAGTCAGCTGAGTGTTTGAAAATCCTCAAGTTACTTTAAATTGCTCATACTTTGAGGGTCTACGGAACATTTCATAACTAACCTAGCAAACTGTGAACTTTTCCCCACTTCTGTAAGACTTCCAATCACAAAAAAGAAGCAATACAAATTTCGGTAAAACTGCATGACAATTACCATTTGATTCTACTACACTGCAACTATCACCTCTAGAAGTAATTAGCCAGCTCCATAGGTCCATGAGATTTCCCATGACTATTCCTAGAAGTACTAATTAGGATCACAGGTATGTGGGGACCACTCTGTAATCATAACATTCTCTAAACCTTCAATCACAATTTACATTTGAAAAACCTTTGGTTTTTATGATAAAAAAAGTATGTATGAATATATATATATGTGTGTGCGTATGTGTAAATATGTGTGTGTGTACATATGTATATATATACACATATATATAAAACACTAAAATCTCTACCTATCAACAACATAATGCTTTATAACCAGTGGTTCCAGACGTAGGCCCCAGGACAACGGTATCAGTTTCACCAGGGAACTTCTTAAAAATGTAAATGCTCAGGCAACACCACAGACCTTCTGAATCAGAAACCCTGGGACTAGCTCTCCAAATGACTCTGGTGCACACTATATTTAAAAAAAAAAAAACAAAAAAAAGTAGCCCAGGCACAGCAGCTCACGCCTGTCATCCCAGCACCTTGGGAGGGCAAGGTGGGAGGATCACTTGAGCTCAGGAGTTCAAGAACAGCCAGAGCAACATAGTGAGACCTCATCTCTACAAAAAAATTTTTTAAACTTAAAAAAATAAAAAAATTTAAAGTAATCATTTAAACTTACGCTCCTGAGAGAACAGGTAATACCACTCAAACAAATGGAGGATCAAATGGAAAGTTATAGTAAAAAGCAAATAGTTTAATTAATTTTAAGAACATCGTTAATACTATATACTATTTAGAAGATTTTAAAAGAATCTATAAAAGACTATGTACACTTATTATCAGATAATGAGTGAGAGTCATAAAGGTAAAATTAGTACAGAAAAAATGAAATGAAAACCAAAGCGAATAAAAATGAAGTTAAAATCAGGCCCAAACAGAACAGTGTTATGGTAAACTTATGTAACATATGAAGGGGTTTCACTTCAATAGAACTACATAAAGGAACCATTCCAATAATGATGGACTAGGTAACTTAGATCAACCCTCTCACTGAGAACTAGAAAGGTGGACAAAACGTAACAATTACAGGGCTGAGAAAAGGGAATACCAGAGAACAGGGTCTTCTTTTTTCCCCCTTGGGTTTTCTTCCAATGACAGCAGAGAAGAAGAGGTTAACAAGCTGAGCTAGAACTCACAGCCTCACAGAGCTCACAGGGAGATAAACACTGGAGCTCAGCATCCACCGAGGAGAGGCCCTGCTAAGTCTCCCACTCCTTAGGCTGGGAACCTGAAGAACAAACTGCAAATTGCCCTGACAGGGAACGATGGCCAGCTTTCATCATCTCAGTCTCTGAGTGTTAATTTCCAAGTCCCCGGCAGGGGAAATGTAAATCCTCTCTGGAGGAGAATATCATCCAAGGCTTCAAATTAGCTCCACAATTTTTCATATATAATGTCTATCACTAAAAATAAAAAGCCACATGAGACTTAAAGATGACATAACAGAACAGAAGAGAAGCAAACGACAGACACAAAACCTCAAGGGATCGAGATAACGGAGTTAGCAGACACACTTCAAAATAACTCTGCTGAAAGACAAGGAAAGGCGGGACAAGACTGAAAACCTGACAGAGAAGTGCAAATTATAAAATGAACCATATGAAATTCTGCAATTTAGAACTACCAGAACTGAAATTAATAACGTAATGGATAAGCTTAACCACAGCAGTAACCCAGCAGAAGACAGATTCAGTAAACTAGCAAAAGATCAGAAAGACAAAAAGGTAGAAAATTGAGAAAATAAAAGACAATCTATTGAAAAGTTTATCACATATGTAAGAGCCCTGGAAGAAAAAAAAGGATAGGACAGAAGCAAGAGCTGAAGTTATGGTTGCGGAGAATTTTCCAAAACTGATCAAAGACTTCACAAGATTTAACCACCATAAACACTTCAAGAGAAACAATGGAAGCTAGCGTAAGAGAATGATATCCTCAAGGTGCTGAAAGAAGGGAACTGCCAATCTAGAGACTTACACTCAGTGAAGATACTCTTCAATAATGAAATAAAACATAAGGATTTTTTCTATCTGCAGACTCACACTAAAGGAAATACTAAAGGATATTTTCACACAGGAGAAAGAGGATCCTACATCAAAACCTGGGGACTCTATTCCACAAGCTCTGTACCCTGGAACTCAGGAATCAAGATTGTACAGAAATAAAGAGTTCTTCAGGGAGGGGAAAATGAAGGTTGAGTCACCTTAGTATATTTTAACTCAGAACGAGACTCTCAGGCTCTACAAGGATCTCACGAAGTTATCTGATTTCCCATGTAACATCTCAACCTTCTAAGTTATTCTTAAAGATGAAGAACATTCTAGTCTTCAAAGACTACATCACCAGATGGGTCTAAATAAATACAAGTCACTTCCTTACATTGAGTTGAAAATCACCTCTTTGTAATTTGACTTATTAGTTCTAGTTTTATGCCCTGTCTTCACCAAAAACAAATAAAAACTAATGTTTCCATATACATACTCCTTCAAATAGTTGAAGACAAGCTATCATGAACCAGAACCCCCAGGTTTTCCTCTCCAAATCCACAATTTCACCAGCTATCCTAGCACATGGAAAAGAATCTCTTCCCAAACCTGGCTATTATTCTCTAAATGAACCTCACCTTATCTAAGTAGACCTTTCTTAAAGTACTACCTCAGAATTCAATTCAGTAATTCTGATGTTGCCTGTAACATCAGAAAACAGCTTCCTTAAAAGTACAGCAAGTTGGATTTACCAAGTTGCTGACCAGGGCGCATTCCCTCCTGCAGTCACTCCCATCTTCGTGTTATACTTTATCTCAAGTTCCATTTTGCTTACTATCCACGACTCTCAAGTTGTCACTGTGGACATCAGAGGCCATAAACATATTGTTCTGGCTCTTTCCTGTAAATCTTTCTGAGTCATACCTGCTATTCTCCAAAGTCTGTGAATCCCGATACTAATAACTTGGCAATTCAGTTTAAGGTCCTCTTCAGAAGGTCAGTTAGCTCAAGGCAATCACATTCTTCCCAGGCCTCTTAAGAAATACTCCAACCCCAGAAAAGGCCCTTCTTTCTGGTATCAGGAGCCACGGGCCACAAACACAAATCCAATAGCATTTCAGCCATTTACCTCCCAGATCATCCCCTCCATGAAGTTCTAACTACAGCAGGAAAAAATTATGAAGACACCACCTGCAGTCATGAATCCTCCAGTTTCCTGGCCAAGATGTCATATTCCCTTCAAGATACCTCCCAAAAAGGACATGACAAGGGAGGGGCACAGAGGGTGCTACAGGTACTGATAAGGTTCTATTTCTTTTTTATTTTTATTTTTTGAGATGGAGTTTCACTCTTCTCACCCAGGCTGGAGTGCAATGGTGCAATCTTGGCTCACTGCAACCTCTGCCTCCTAGGTTCAAGTGATTCTCCCACCTCAGCCTCCCAAGTAGGTGGGATTACAGGCACCTGCCACCACGCCTGGCTAATTTTTTTATTTTTAGTAGAGAGGGGGTTTTACCACATTGGCCGGGCTGGTCTCAAACGCCTGTCCTCAGGTGATCCACCTGCCTCGGCCTCCCAAAGTGCTGGGATTACAGGCGTGAGGCACCACGCCCAGCCAAAGGTTCTATTTCTTAAGTTTGATGTTGCACATATGTTCATATGATTTAATGTTTTTATAAAAAAATGGTATCTTCCTGTTTTTTTGTGAGTGTGTGTTTTTTGTTGTAGGCCTGCGTGTTTCATTCATTCACCCACATGAATCCGTAAAGAAGCAGCCATTAGCAACTTCAGTCAATATATACTGGATTCATACTTCAGGAAGACAACCCAGTTGACAACCACAACAGTTTCTATGATAACAAAAGTGAGAGAAAATACACTAACATTAGGGTCATTTCAAGAAAGTTCAATCATAAGATAGATCCCCAAGGAAAAGTAGACACATGAAAAAGCTAAGTAAGAAGCTTTTAGAAAACCACTACCATCCTTAGAGTAAGTACAACAAAGTATTCCTTTATGTCTTTGTGTGTTTCATCAAAATACTTCATAGAGCCATAGATTTTAAACCATTACATCCTATCTGGATTCCATATTAGATGATCAACATTTTTTTCTAGATTCCATTGTTATTCTTTTGTAACCTTTATTTTTGCTATCTTAAAAGTACTTTATTAAATATAACACATTCAGAAAAGTACACAAAATATATCTTAAGGTAGACCTTAACAAGTTATTCTAAATTATTTGCCCATGTAACTACCACCCAGGTCCAGAAATAAATTACAGCCAGTATCCAAGAAGCCCACAGATGTACCTTTCAGTTCACACCTCCCTACCTCCCAGCTAGATGGACTCCTTACCCTACCCTGTGTGTAATCACCTCTTTTTTCTTGATAGTTTTACTGCCCAAGTATGAATCCATAAAGAAGTGTTTCTCAGTTTTCTTTTCATTTATGTTCTATGGCCGTTTGGAGGGCAGCAGACCATTATAATAGATCAGATTTTCTTTCACTCTAAGGACCAATTTTCACTCCACTGCAGGCGATATTGCCTCCGCTAAGAATGTATGCCCTAACCAATATTAGTTTTGCCTATTTTTGAACTCTATACAGAGGAAATTGTACAAAATAGGTTTTGGGGGTCTGGTCTCTTCTGCTTAACATAGTGTTCAAGACTTGCCTATCTTGTCCCACATGGCTGTACGCCATTTTATGAATACCACAATTCTCCATTTTATTGGAATGAACATTTGGGTTATTTTCTGTTTGGGGCTATTATAAACGATGCTGCTCTGAACATTCCTGTGTCTCCTGGCACCTATGTACTCATTTCTTGTGGAGTATATATCCACGAGATTCCTGAAGCATAGGGTATGAGTATCTTCCACTTTACCAAACTGTTTTCCAAAACACTTGTACAAATATACACCCCCACTAGAAGGATATAGAGTCTCACAACAATTTTCTTACCTTAAAAGATAAGCGAAATGTCTCCTATCCCTTCTTTTTAAGATCTAAAGATCACTGTGCAAAGGACTATCAGGGTCAACCTTGAGAATTACAAAACAAAAAACAATTCAAACAAAAAGATGATGACGACAATGATGATGATGATGATTTTAACTAACTCAAAAATGAACCAATCTGAAAGCTAAAATAGAGCACCTAGGATAAGTTCCAGAAAGAGGAGATCTTAAGCTGCTCTATATCCCCAGGAAAAATAGAGGCCACTATAGCTTCCAGCTCCTTTAGAATAAATGTCCCAAAGGGATCATAATACCCTAAATCTAATCTAATAAGGGGGTTCAGAGTTTGCAGTCATTCTTAAGGAAAACAGTCATATGTACATAATTTTCTCAAGAATTCAAACAAAGTTTAATATGCTTTCTTAAACTTGTGTTATTAGCCAAGGTGTTCAAGGAGAAAAATTTGCCATGGACGGAACCGTCAAAAGTTAAATCACTAAAAAATCGGTATTTTTCTACAACTGTCCTATATATACATATACAATATGTATCCCACCCTCCACTCCCCCTTGTTTTTCTTTTATGATACAGGGTGTCTCACTCTGTCACCCAGGCTGGAATATAACGGTGCAATCACAGCTCATTGCAGCCTTGACTTCCCCAAGCTCGAAAGATCTTCCTGCCTCAGCCTCCCACCACCTCTAGTAGCTGGGACAACAGGTGTACTCCACCTATATATTTTTAAAGTAATAACATAACTACCTCCACAATAAGAGTTGATTATGTTGCTTTCAAAACTGGGGGGAAAATCACGAAAATCAACTTGGCAATCATTCTCTGTATAATGAAATGTATTACTCTTATTTCCTTACCAAGCAATATTGCTCGAGCTTTTTGCCAGAAGATAAAAATCATGTAAATGTTCACTCTATCAGGAGGATGACCAAAAAAATTCCAATGGACCTATAAAAAACAATTTCTGTAAATCCAAAAACAAGCAAACTCATCCTATCTTACCCCCTACATCTTTTGGAACTTGACTGCATTTGAGTTTCACAAAATAAAGCTAGTAAACGTTTCCATCTCTGTCCAGCTTTAAGAAATGACATTTATAATCTGACAACAGAAAAGAGCAAAAGAACAATAAGAAGAGCAGGGATTTAGAGATCCTTACCTGTCTTATAACTCTGTGATCTGTATATGTCCCTGAGCTCTCCTGTAAGTCTATCTGAAGCTTGCAAGCTTGCACTGACCCAGACACTGCAGCCGGAAACACAAAAGCCGCTGTTTACCAGGGTCTACTGAGCCAACTAATTTAAAGATTTAAGGTATTTCAACCTGCTCTAAAAGATTACAGTAGCCAGGCACAGTGTAATCCCAGCTGTAATCCCAGCACTTCGGAAGGCTGAGGCGGGTGGATCACTTGAGGCCAAGAGTTTGAAACCAGCCTCGCCATCAGCATGAAACCCCATCTCTAATAAAAAAAATACAAAAGTTGGACGGGCACGGTTGCACGTGCCTGTAGTCCCAGCTACTCAGGAAGCTGAGGCAAGATAATCACTTGAACCTGGGAGGTGGAGGTAGTAGTGAGCTGAGATGGTGCCACTGAACTCTGACCTGGGCCACAGAGCAAGACTCCATCTCAAAAGAAAAAAAAAGAAAAAAGAAAAAGATTACAATAAAAATGGATCACCACTCAACAATTTAAGAAAAAAAAAATCCAATTAAACGAAGCATTATGAAGTTTCATGAGAATATAGAACTAGACACAAGTCTGCCTCATTTCCTTTTTCTTATCACCTAAAAAACTCTAGCCAACATGTTCAGATCACCATGGACTCCACCATAGCATAGAATTCAGTATGAGTCTATTCCAAACCCCAGCAATTTTTGAAAATACTCAAGGTGACACAATAGTAAGTAAAATAGGCTTCCATTCATAAGACTACAAGCAAGAATATCACACAGATGGTCTAGTTCACACATGAAGACACTGAGAACCATGTGTGCCTACATGCAACTGGTTTCAGTTTTTCAGTGCAGGGACTTCTCTAAAGATGAAAACATATCGATATCTTATCCTAAGACTAAATAGAAATGGAACTACTTTTTGGTCATGTGAAACTAAAGGTTTTAAAGACTGCACTAGACTTTTAAGGGGAAAAAAAATCAAGTTTATAAAAATATTACCTCCTAGCTATGTAACCCTGAACTCATTTCATATCTATAACATATGAGAAGTTTTTCCTATCTCTAAAATATAAACAGCGCCTATTTCACACAGTGGCTATGATGACTAAATGAAAAGATCTATAAAGTATTTAGCACAGTATCAGTCACGCAAAATTATTCAATAATTTTTACTTGTTTTGAAGATAACGCAAACTGGAATTGATCCCAAGACACAGAAAGTACAGTAACATTAATTCAAATGCTACAATCTTAGTTTTTTAAATAATCAAGATATGGGGATTAACTAAATTTTTTTGCTGTAAGAAAAATTACCAATTAAATTAATATACAAATAAGATTGAAGGAGGCAGAGTTATCTATCTGATTTCAACATCTGGCATCTACTCGCCTAACAATTCATTCTCTGTTTTGGAGAACCTGCGCCCGAGACAAAGTAACTGGTCCTCGGACATTGTGGAGTTGGTAAATAGCTCTAATACAAGGCAGGAAGCAGGAAGTGTTCAGACAATCATTTGATGTTTCCCTACTCTGTCTAAGCACTTTATGTATATACGTGCATCACTTTAATTTGCTTTTCATAGCAACCATCCAAAAGATATGTACTGTCTATCCATATTTTAGAGTTGAGCAAAGTGAAACCATAAAAGGTGTGTCTGTCACCAAACTCAGTGTTCCTTTCCCATCCTGCCGCTTCACATAAAAGAGATGTTAAGTCAAAAGAGAAACATTACTTTTGGTTTGGTCAGAGCAGGATGGATCAAAGTCAGCTTCATGAAGGAGAAATAATTTGAGTTGTGTTTTGTAGGAAAGAATGAACTTGAATTTACAGATGCCACAGAAGGAAGGTAAGCAGAGAACACAGCATGGACAAGCTGGAAAGGGGCATATACAGGGATCAGCAGGTGGTTCCAGGATGCGAAGAGCAGATGAACAGGGTAAAAAGTGGCTATTAATAGATGAGAAAGATAACCTTGGGCAACAAAGCACATGAGTATGGCTAGGCATGGCGGCTCATGTCTGTAATCCCAGCACTTGGGCAGGCCAAGGTAGCAGGACTGCTTGAACTCAGGTGTTCAAGACCAGCATGGTCAACATAGTGAGACCTCATCTCTACTAAAAATCAAAAAAATTAGCCTGGTGTGGTGGCACATGACTATAGTCTGAGACACTTGGGAGGCTGAGGTAGGAGGACCACCGGAGCCTGAGAGATAAAGGCTACAGTGAACTATGATTGTGCTACCGCACTCTAGCCCAGGCGACAGAGCAAGACCCTGTCTCAAAACCAATAAACATATGACTGAATCCACCTCTAAGGCAGGAATGGAGGAGGACAGCAGCTGAGATCGGCATGTTCATGAATTGCCTGGTATTAACTGTAATTACTTAACCAAAAAGTCCAGATATTTATACACACTTACATATTTAAATGGCCTTGCCTTTCAGTCTTCCTGATTTTCTCTAATACTGCCCGATTTTCTTTTTCAGTTCCTTCATCCTCCAACTTCTTCTCACTAATAGGCTCTTCTTTCATCTCGTAGTGATCTAAGTCTTCTATACCCTGCAAAAAGAAGAACAATATTAGCTGATTCAACCCACTCTCCTTCAGCGGTTTCTTATGCCAAAACTTAAATTATTCTTGACTCAGTGGGGGACAGGAAACAGAATATATCTATCCTATGGGGAGAGAGAAAAAGCCCCCCACATTCCATTCAAGAGGCTCCCACCTTTTATATCCTGTATTTTATTTAAAAGCTAGACTCTGGGGAAAGCAGATTTAAAAGCTTTACAAAGTCACAACTATTATGAAATAAGCCATCATTTATTTATTTACTTCTTTATTTTATTTTATTTTTGTAAGATAGAGTCTCACTCTGTCACTCAGGCAGGAGTATAGTGGGGCAATCTCTGCTCACTGCAACCTCTGCCCTCCCAGGTTCAAGTGATTCTCACGCCTCAGTCTCCTGAGTAGCTGGGATTACAGACGTACACCACCACGCCCAGCTAATTTCTTTGTATTTTTAGTAGAGACAGGGTTTCAACATGTTGGCCAGGCTGGTCTCAAACTTCTGACGTCAAGTGATCTGCCCACCTCAGGCTCCCAAAGTGCTGGGATTACCAGCGTGAGACACCACGCCCGGCCAAGCCATCTTTTAAATCTCCTCTTAAGAGGAACCTTTGAAACAGTTTAGCAGCAGGTGTCAAGAACCTTAACTGTTCATAGTTTGTTCCAGAAACTCGACTTCTAGAACTGTATTACAAGAAACTAGTCTAAGATGTAAACACAAATTTAGGCATAAGGATACCTATTTCAACCTTGCAACCACAAAAACAAACACAAAATCTGCACGTGCAAAAACAGCGAAACGGTTAACTCCATGAACTATTAGGAAGCCACTGAAATACCAACACAGCATAATTTCTCCTGTATCAAAAAACTTTGAAATGAAAAATGGATTACACAAAGGAATAGAAAGAATTTCAATTATGCTGAAATAAGCACAGAAAAAGACCAGAACTTATATTGAAATGTTAATTTCAATTAATTTTAGTTGTTATCTCTGGAGACATTTGGTGCTTTCCCCTAATTTCCAAGTGTATGGTTTTATGTAGTAAGCACCTATTGATGTTAATAATTTAAAAATAAGTTAGAAAAAGAATTTGATCTCAGGTGCTCAGGAGGCTGAAACAGAAGCATTGTTTGGGCCCAGGAGTTTGAGGCTGCAGTAAGCTATGATCATGCCACTGCACTCCACCCTGGGTGACAGTGACCCTATCTCAAAACCTAATGATAATTTCAAAAGAATTTGAATAATACCCCGCAGAACAACATCTTTATTCACATCATTCTCCTCCCTCCCTTCCCACACTATCTGTCCTTAACACATATACAAATATATGCAGAATTGTTTAAATCCTAACTTTTTTCAATTACCTTATATTTCTACTTCAATTGCCAAAATCTCTAACGGAGTAGTTTATATTTATCTCGATTTTTTTTCCCAAGCCGGCTAATTCACCGATTTCTAGACCAGATTACTGACTACCTTCACTCAAACTCTGCCCATGAGTCTGTACTTCATGGAGCTCCCTTCTCCCCGTGTGCACCTTTCAGCCCTGATCTTCCACCCACACTTGTTTTCCTCACAATGCTCACAAATGCCTTTGGCCTGTATTTCCACCTGTACCTTCAACCTCAGTCATGTTCCCATCCACAAAACTTCTCCACCTAAGTATTAATCAGCCCATCCCAAACAGAATTCAACATATCTTTCTAAAACAATATTCTCAGCACACGATTCCCTGCTTAAGGCCTTCTTATCAACAAACACACCAAATAGAAACATGCCTGTCTCAAATTCAAGACTTCTATCCATCTGCCTTTTCTGGACAATCTTGCTTTCCATGACTTCAACATATCAACCTTCCTTCTCGAAAGAAAAGCACCCAATGCACCCAAACGCACCATATCCAAAGTTGCTCTGGGCCTGTTCCCACATTATTTTAGGAGCCTAGAATATCTGCTTCTCACCTGTCCTAATCTGACAACTCCAAAGTCCAGTCTCCTACCTTTCTAGATTTCCCTCAAACTTGCGGTCCCTTGTTTTTTATCTTGTGAAGGGAAAATGAAAGGGTTCATGAACTTTAGTACAATGGCTGCCTGACCCACAGAAAAGGTTTAATGTCTTCATGCAGTTTATCCCACCTAAGCTAAACTGCATAAAAACATTAGACTCTCATTCTAATTGAACAATTTTAAGAAGTACTTTACACCCAGACTCATAAAACAAGCCTACAGCCAGGCACAGTGACACACACCTGTAATCCCAGCACTTTGGGAGGCCGAGGTGGTGGATCACTTGACGCCAGGAGTTCAAGACCAGCCTGGGCAACAGAGTGAGACTCAAACTCTACAAACAATAAAAAAAAATTAGCTGGACATGGGCAACGGCCTATAGTCCCAGCTACTCAGGAGGATCGCTTGAACCCAGGAGTTCAAGGTTACAGTGAGCCATGCCGGTGCTACTGAACTCCAGCCTGGGTGACAGTGAAACCCTGTCTCAATAAACAAACAAAAACAAGCCTCCAACACTACTTTTTTAGTTCTGAAGCACTCTAAAGTACATTTTAGATTAATAATTTCCAAACCAAGAAAATGAAAGCCTAAATTAATTATAAGACCCCAAACAGAAAAAAACCTTTTAAAACAATCGATACCATGGAATTCACATACGTTCTAATTGGTCAATGCAGAGACATAGATCTTTGTTCTGAAGTTCAAATTTAAATGCAAGGCTTCAGAGCCAGAAAACATCTAAAATTATACCCATGACTGACAACTGGCCTAGGCTTTGGAATGTGCTCTACTAAATTTGCTACTGTTTGAATGTATTCCCTCCAAAATTCAACTGTTGCCAATGTGATGATATTAAGAGGTAGGACTTTTAAGAGATGATTAGGCCAAGAAGGCTCCTTTCTCCTTCATGGGATTAAGGCCCTTATGAACGAGGCCTCACACATTGGACTAGCTTGCTCTCCTGCCCTTTTGAATGCTACCATGTGAGGATGAAACAAGAAGGTCCTGAGACACCAAATGTTGATATTTTCATCTTGGATTTCCCAGACTCCAGAACTGTCAGAAAATAAATGACTGCTCTTCATAAATTACTCATTCTCTGTTGTTCTGTTACAACACTATAAAACAGACTAAGACAAATTTCTTTGAATGATTTTTCAGCAAGAGAGTTTCACTACTTCTGGCAAGTAGTCTCTAAAATATTCTGAAATTCTCCTTTTATGCAAACATAAAATTTTTTAAACTCAGTAGTTTCTCTTCCAAAAGATAACCAAATACAGGTTAAGTAGTGATTAGTATTAAATATAATTTTAGTGCTAAAAGTTAAGAGCCTTTGTTTTCCAGAAAATCAAATCCAAGAATTCAGATAAAACAATTTGCTCAAAGGCATATCATGAGTTAGAGGTAAAGCCAGAATTTATAAATTACATTCCATTCCAAATACGACATGCTTTCAATTATTCCATATTAATAGTTATTTATAAAGGAGATTAGAGAATTACTCAAATGTCCAAAACTGAAGATATTTATGATTTTTTTTTTTTTTGAGACAGTCTTGCTTGTCACTCAGGCAGCAGTGCAGTGGCACGACCTTGGCTCACTGCAACCTCCACCTCCCGGAT
>NW_026652289.1:46630099-46632610 GCF_009828535.3 Hylobates moloch | reverse complement strand
TTCCAACCTAACCATTACTGGCCTTTGAAATATAGAAGCTAAAAGCAGACTGCATGGATCAAATACTATAGATAAAAGCATTTTGAAAAGCATATGGTACTATGAAAACATAGGGTGGTAGTATTAAAAATGGATTTGGACATGAAATCCCAAACTCATTCATTTCAGTGATTCTTAGTTTTTGGATGAGGGCAGAAAATAGTGAGACTTTCATCCAGATCCAGTTCAGCATCTTACTGGGATCATTTCAGGCCAGTCAGCTTTAATCAAATTACACTCCATCCATATGTGATTAGAAACAAACTGAGGTTTTGGTCAAGTGCCACAGTTTTTCACTCAAGGCCATCATGCTCACTTTCTTGGAAGACACTTGGAAATTATGTGATCAAATCTGAAAGTAACTTTTCAAGAGGTGTGTGTGGTCTTTCTGACAAAGAAGAACTTTATATTTGCGACTGAGTTAAAATCTCTGGCTGTAATTAATTAGTTGGTGATAAAATAACAACAATGAAAATAAAATACAAGCTAGAAGAAATCTTAGACTTTAAAACACGTTAACAGAATGAAATTTATAATATCACCCTCATCTATCAAATATAGCCAAGAATATGGAAGAAAAAGAATTGTTAAAGATACACCTAGTAGGAATTTCTAAAAAAAATCTGCTGAGACAAAGAAACTGGGCATACTGCATGTAAAAGTAAAAATACAGGCTGGTCGCGATGGCTCATGCCTGTAGTCCCAGCACTTTGGGAGGCTGAGGTGGGCAGATCATTTGAGGTCAGGAGTTCGAGACAAGCCTGGCCAACATTGCAAAACCCCGTCTCTACTAAAAATACAAAAATTAGCCGGGCGTAGTGGAGGGCGCCTGTAATCCCAGCTACTCGGGAGGTTGAGGCAGGAGAATCGCTTGAACCCAGGAGGTGGAGGTTGCAGTGAGCCGAGATCGTGCCACTGCACTCCAGCCTGGGCGACAAGAGTGAAATTCCGTCTCAAAGAAAAAAAGAAAGTAAAAATACAGTAAGTAAAATCAGGTGTTTTGAAAACATATGGAACCTACTGAAATAATTAAAATATAAGCAGAGGAAGCATATTTTTCTTTAGCAGTGACAAAAATTAGAATTATTCATGGATAACCAATTCTTAGTAATCATGCAGTCACAGCTCACTGCTTTATGCTTAACTAAGTGCTTTAATAAACATTACATTATTTGGGTTTCACAAAATCATGAGGTGGAAAGCCCTTGTGAACTTATAAAGAGAATAGCAACAGTAATGCATTTGAAATACAACAAAAGAGAATGTGAGAAATTGCCCAGGGACAGAGATCATACACACTCATAGCACAGTGGCTCTTGACACCACATAAGCAAGAGCTCAATACATATCTGTTGAACTGTACCAAACTGATAATACATTCAATACCACTCTTATTTAAAAAAAAAAGAAAGAAAGAAAGAGGTAGGCAAAAAAAGTACAAAAGCACCTGTGGGAGGGGAGCACTATAGGAAAAACTATGGAAGACTATAAGGTGATTTGTGATCAATGGTTATGTCAGAGAAGTGGTGGCAAAGATGAGAAGACTGTTATTTTGACACTTCTTTATTGTCTGGATTTTCACAATAAGCATGTATAACTTTTGAAATTCAAATTAGTGAAGCCAAAATAAAAATCTACCAGCTAAATTTGTTAACAAAGAATGGGTATTGCTTTTAAAACAAAAAAAATCAAATTACGTATTTTTTTAAAATGTAAGATAAAACTAGGATTACGCTATAGTTTGTGACTGCTGGATCCTGAAAATAGAACAGTTAACTTAATGATCAAATATACTTGACAGAGATCTTGGTGGAGAAAGAAATTTAGATTCCATTAATATATATTGAGCACTATCAGGTATTAGACACTGTTAATTAAGCAGCTATGCAGTAACTTAGGACTTAGAAAGTACCTGTACTCAATCATGCACAGCCTTCCTTATCTATAACCAATTATATCCCCTTCCAGCTTTACAGATAAGAAACCCCTATACTTTGAACACAAAGTCAAAGATAACTATTTTCTAGTTATCAAAGGCTTCTATTCATGAAAGTCCATGGCATTATTACATTTAAGAACAGTTAACTTGTCCTTATTTCGCCTAAGCTTGAAGGCACTTAGCTAGAGTAAAATTTGGCAAAACAAAAAGATGACTCATTTTGTCAGCCACTGTAAACTGACTATCAGAGGACAAGGCGTATTTTGCAACTTAAATTCTGAAAAAGGTCATTCTTCCCTCCTCTGGCTCATAAGTGATTGACTGTTAGGGAATACACCTAGCTTTCTATTATATGTCTACTTTAAATTAAGAGGACAAATCTATTATTTGGAAATACACATGGCTCAATCAATTGAATGTGCTCACAAAAATCTTCAACCTCTTTCAAAAACTCTTTACATGCCGTGCAAACTATTGTTCCATTTGGGCTCTCCCACCCAACTCGCAGCTCTCACTCTCCTCATTCTGGAAAA
>NW_026652289.1:46617109-46630089 GCF_009828535.3 Hylobates moloch | reverse complement strand
TAAAAAGGAAAATACATTTTAAAAAACGAAGCCAGAGATTTGTTAGGCTACTCCCAAGCCTTGCATTCTAGTCAGCTCCTGATCCTTTCTTTCTTTCCAATTCTAAGTCATACTGATACATATTTCATGAAGAGACTCTGTTTCCTCCTAGTGCATCATTTCTAGTTCTATGATCCCTGCAAATTACATGCAATATCAAGCCACAACTAAAGTAAAGGTCGTTATGGTCCCACTATTATTTATCCAAACCACAGACATTTATCTCAAAGTAATAATCTTTTAACTACATTTGGATTTTTTGATTCTACAAGTCAGAAATTGTTGTAGTTGAAAAATGTGATCAATTGTCTACTCCATTCTGAAATCCAATGTCACTGTTAACACAGCCTCAGCATGTACAAATTCGGGAGAGGCAATAAGAAGAAATAAAGATCCATCTACCCCATAGGGATGACACCAAAGAACCATGTCAAGAAAACACAGACTTCAGACTCATGCAGACTTTAATCTTAATATCAGCTCTGCCTCTTAGCAGCTGAGTGATGTTGAACAAAAGTTACTTAATGTTCTTGAGACTTAGATAATAAATACTAATATCTATTTCAAAGGAGTGTTGTCAGAGTTTTTGGTGAAATAATTTAAATAAAGTGACTAACTCAATATTTAGCATATGTACATCGTCAATAAAGCTAGACTAACTTTTGCTACTGTTGGTATAAAAGTTGATATATTTGTTCATCTACGTATAAATAACTTTAAGAAGATAAAGAAAAAACTGACAGGAAATAAACTGATCTAAGGAATACAGTGGGATCCTTTTGTGGTATACATTTGCATTTACTCAAGAATAAAGTTAAAGTTAAAAATCAATTGTATATAAAATCTACAAAGAAATGCAAGACTGGCTCAATATTCAAAAACATCAGTCAATGTAATATTCCATATTAACAAGCTAAAGAAGAAAAATCATACAAATATATTAATACAGAAAAGGTATGTGACAAAACTTGACACATTCATAATGACTTTCAAAAAAATAAGAATATTAGCGGACTTCATCAACTTGATAAACGACATCTAAAAACAGCCTGCAGCCCTAACATTACTTCTAATGGCGAAAGCCTTAATGCTTTCCTCCTAAGATCGATAACAAGGCAAGGATGTCCACTCTCATCAATGTCAGTCATATAGTGCTGGAAATTCTAGCCAGTGCAATCAGCAAAACAGAAAACAGAATGGAGATAGAAAAGGAAAAAAATACAACAATTCATATTTGCAGACATGATTGTCTCGTAGCAAATTCCAAAATATCTACAAAGGACTTCAAGTGAGATCAGCAAGGTGACAGTACACAACATCAACATACAAAAATTAACTGTATTTCTATATACTAGATGAATGTGTCAACACCAAAATTAAAAATATCATTTATAATCATTCAGAAAAATGAAAAAGTAAGTGTAAATCTAATTCAACATGCATAGCACTTATATGCTGAAAACTATAAAATGCTCATAAAAGATTTTTAAAAATTTTAAATAAATGGAGAGGCATAGTGTTCATGGAATAGAAAAGATTCAACTTAGCAAAGATGTCAAAATTCTCCCCAAATTAACAGGTTTACCAAGCAATTTCCATAAACATCCTAGCAAAATGTTTTTGCAGATATAGGTAAGATTACTATAAAATTTACGTGGAAAGGCAAAGGCCTTGAACAGCAAAAGTAATTTTGAAAAATAAAAATAATGTGGACAGAAATAATCTACCTGATTTCAAGACTTATTATGTAGCTAAACTAATCAAAATTATGTGGTACTGTTGGAAAGACACATAGATTAATGGAACAGAACAAAACACTCAAAAACAGACCCACACAAGTATGCCCAACAAAAAATTGTGCATTTTGACAAAAGCACAAAAGCAATTCTATGGAGAAGAGATAACCTTTTCAACAAAGGGTTCCAGAGTAAATGGAAATCCATAGGCCCTCTCCCCCACAAAAGAAAACCTCAACCCAAGCCTCACACTTTATACAAAAGTTAACTCAAAATGGGTCATGGACTTAAACGTAAAAGGTAAAACTAAAACTTTTAGGAAAAAATGAGAGACAATCTTTAGGATCTAGAGCTAGGCAAAGAGTTCTTCAACTTGACTCTAAAATCAACATCCATAAAAGGAAAAGATGTTAAAGGAAACTTCAGCCAAATTAAAAACTTTGCTCACTTTGATGGCTGGGCACGGTGGCTCATGCCTGTAATCCCAGCACTTTGGGAGGCTGAGGCAGGAGGATCACCTGAGGTGAGGAGTTCGAGACCAGTCTGGCCAACATGGTGAAACCTCATCTCTACTAAAAGAAACACAAAAATTATCCGGGAGTGGTGGTTCGCACCAGTAGTCCCAGCTACTCAGGAGGCTGAGGCAGGAGAATCACTTGAACCTAGGAGGTGGAGGTTGCAGTGAGCCAAGATTGCGTCACTGCACTCCACCCTGGGCAACAGGGCAAGACTCTGTCTCAAAAAAAAAAAAAAAAAAACCCCAAAACAAACAAACAAATAAAAAAAACTTTGCTCACTTTGAAAGACACTATTAGAGGATATGAAGCCAAACTATAGACTGGGAGAAAATATTTGCAAAGCACAAAAGACTAGTGTTTACAATAGAAAAAATCTCTCAAAACTGAAGAGCACCAAAAAAACACAATAAGAAAATGGGAAAGGATGTGAAAAGACTTTTCACCCAAGAGGACCTACAGATGACAAATCAGCACATGAAAAGATGTTCAAGGTAAACCAGCTGTTAGGAAAACACAAATTAAAACCACGATATCATATTAGTACACACCCAACAGAACTGCTAAAATGAAAACAGTGACAACACCAAACGTGAACATTTGGAGAAACTGGATCACTCATGCATGCATTGCTGGTGAGAATATAAAATGGTACAGTCCCTCTGGAAACAGTTTGGTAGTTTCTTTAAAAACTAAACATACAACTACTATATGACCCAGTAACTGCACTCCTAGGCATTTATTCCAGAGAAATGAAACTTATGTTCACACAAAAACCTACACAGGAATGTTTATAGCAGCTTTACTCATAATGGCCCAAAAAGGAAAATAAAAAAACACCAGCTATCCTTTAATGGATGAATAGTTAAACTGGGGTACATCCACACTATGGAATACTACTGAGCAACAGAAAGGAACCAACTACAGTATTAATGCATGCAATAACTTGGATAAGTCTCTAGAGAATCATGCTAAGTGAAAAAAGTCAATCCAAAAAATATTACATATTTTTTTGGTTTCACATCTATAATATACTGTTTTGATTCCATTTCTGTAATATCCTTGAAATGACAAATTTGGAGATAAGATAAATGGTTGTCAGGGGTTAAAAAGGGTTTGAGGGTGGGAAGGAAGTAGCTGTGGCAATATAAGGGCAACATGAGGGAGCCTTGTGGTGATAGAAATGTTTTGTATATTGATGGCAAATGGCAAAGTCCTGCTTGGTTATTGTACTACAGTTCTACAAGATGTTATCATGGATAGGAGGCAGTTACTGAATAAAGGGCACCAGAGAACTCTCTGTATTATCTCTTACAACTACAGGTGAATCTATAGTGATCTCAAAAAGTTTCATTAAAAAAACCAATTGTATATAAAATTCGCAAAGAGATTTAATCAGATTCAAACAGACTTACCCAAAGCCCCACCCATCTATGGCACTGGTAAACACCACATTTCCCTGTTCTGGAGAGAAGTAAAGGTGAGAATCATCTGTGTCCTCCAAGCCAGTGCTCCAGTCATATACTTGCTCTCCTTGTTCAGAATTTGGATTCACTTGGGATTCAGTCTCTCTCTCTGCTCTTTCTCCTAGGACTTTGGAAGTAAAAAGAGTTCCCGTGAGTGCATTAATCTAGGAAAGATGGTGAAATGGCAGAGTGTCATTCAGATGCTTAGCACGCTGACGGCAGGAGAAACACTGTTTAACCTGTGTTAGGGCTAGAATCATCAGTCAGTTTGGGCTCATTAAGCACACACGAATGGAGGTGACATTCACAATCAGTGAATAACTTAGATGTATCCATTCTTCCTAAACTCAGCATAACTAAATTATAAGGTTTTTGGAAGGTCATTGTGTGATTATTATTATTATTAGTTTAATGTAAATGTTAATGTGTCATATCCTTAATTTGTTTTTCAGTACTGAGGCCTAGTATCACAAAGTACTCATGATTTCCAACCCCACCATCCTAGTTTGTAACCTCAGTCCATTGCCTTGACCATTTCTCACATCGGTTGTCTGAAATGTGCACTACTCTCTTCAGGCCCTCTTCCCAACTCCTAATCCTCAACTACTTTCACTCCCAAATAGGCAGTAATCTTATGTCCTACCTCAGAAAGAAAATGGAACCTATTACTCAGATTTCCTTCAACTGCCCCACATCCCAATCTACAAGCTCACTTATGTCTGCAAATACCACTGACCTTTCTCCTGCCAATGGAGGGCAGGAGTTATTTTACCTGTTCCTAATTTTTTTCTTTTTCTTTTTTTTTTTTTAGGCGGAGTATCGCTCTGTCGCCCAGGCTGGAGTGCAGTGGCATGATCTTGGCCACCACACCCGGCTAATTTTTTGTATTTTTAGTAGAGACGGGGTTTCACCTTGTTCCACAGGGTGGTTTCAATCTCCTGACCTCGTGATCCACCCGCCTCGGCCTCCCAGTGTGCTGGGATTATAGGTGTGAGCCACCACACCTGGCCTACCTCTTCCTATTTCTACAAGGAATGATATCCATCCATCAATCTTTTTCACTGTTCTACTTTTATTGTTTCCTGCCTTTAGCAAATAAATATACTCAAGTTGCTCTCATCAATGCTTTCCACTGTCTTGAGGAAGAAATTTCAAACTCCTATGCATGGCATATGAGGTTCATCAACATCTAAATCCATATCCTTTTTCCCATCTCTTGTCACTGTTTAACATGATCTAATTAATCAGCTATAAAACAATTTGCAGTTCCTTAAATGAAACATTGTACTGTGCTTTTTCTTGCTTTTATGACTTTGCCTGTCATATTCTTCTCTTTTGAATGCCCTTTTCCTAACTGCCTGCCTGGCAAACACCTACTTTACTTCCATCTCAAGGTTTCCATTCTATGATTTCTAACTCATTCTTCCCTCTTGACCCAGACTGGGTTAGATGGCCCTTATCTATGCTGTCATATCACACCCAGGGCTTATCTCATTGTTCTCCAAATATCTCTTTGTTTGTCTCCCCTACTATACTGTGAGCTCCTTGAAAATAGGGATTCTGACCTGTCCATCTTACATTCACAATCCCTAGTGCACAATGGACATTTGATAATTCATTTATTCAACATATATCTATGAAATATTTGCTGAATAAATAAATGAATGAATGCTTGGGTAAAATTTCCTCTAACACCAGGTAATAAAATACTACAGACAGGTAATAAGATCTTAATATTGCTTCATTTTGGAACCAAGATACAATGTTTTAAACAAGACAGCCTATTGTCCAAGCTTTACATGATGGGTGCTTCCAAGAAATGGAAGGCACTACTGAGAACGTGCTTATTCTGTTGCCTCTGTTGTAGAATAACACCAACATGTATGAATCTGAAGTGGAAAAGTTCACTTTTCTGTAGCAATGGCTCATACCCAGCTCAGTAACTTCCTTAAAACTCTTCTTCGAGGCTAAATTTTTTAGATACTAAAAATTAAAATACCTGTTCTAAAATACTCTTGAGGTGAGAATAGGCCTCTTGTGGGGTGAATTTCAGTTCCACTAAAAATTAAAATACCTGTTCTAAAATACTCTTGAGGTGAGAATAGGCCTCTTGTGGGGTGAATTTCAATTCCACTATCAAGTGATCTATCTTATTAATCACTAAAACTGGATGGATGTTTTCAAGCCAAGCTTGTCACAGAACTGCCTGTGTCTGATAAAAACAGAAAGAAAAATGTAAAACTCATGATTTGAAATAATTAGAGCACATTAGACAATCTTGATTAATAACCACTCTAGACTATGCCAGCCACACAAAGGTATGCAATAGCCATTCACAAAGTATGTATACAGCACAGTAGCAAAGGACTACAGACAAGAAATCATCATTGCCTTTATGTAACTGACAGTTAAGAAGGATAAATAAGGCTGGGCATGGTGGCTCACACTTGTATCTCAGCACTCTGGGGGGCTGAGGCAGGCGGATCGCTTGAGGCCAGGAGTTCAAGACTAGCCTGACCAACATGGTGAAATCCTGTCTCTACCAAAAATACAGAAATTAGCCAGGCATGGTGACACATGCCTGTAATCCCAGTTTATGTGGAGATCGAGGCATAAAAATCACTTGAACCCAGGAGGCGTAGGTTGCAGCAAGCTGAGATCGCACCACCGCACTAAAGCCTGGGTGACAGAGCAAGACTCTGTCTCAAAACAAAAACAAAAACAAAGTATGTTAAATTAAAGTCATCATCTCTAAGATCCCTTGAGAACTCTGGTGATTTAACTCCTTCACAGACTGGAATGTTACCAAATGTGAAATATAAAACCAATGTTCTGATTGTCAGTGAAATGCCTCAAGTCAATCAGTTCCCCTTCTTTCCTCACCCTTAACCATTTAAATATTTTCTCATCACAATCCATTACCTGTGGACAGACTCCTTCCACAGCATCTACCACAATGATGCATCCATCACAAATGCGAACAGCAGTTGACACTTCTGAGGAAAAGTCCACGTGTCCTGGAGAGTCTATCAGATTAATCAGGTACTCCTCATTACCTAAAATACAATTTGTAAATGCACATTTTCAGTTGTGCAGGTATATAATGCTCTTCCTCAGAAATTCTAGAATAAGAAAGCTGAAAGCTTCTAAGAAAAAACTGAGCAAAGCCAGAGGAGTCAAACACTCAGTCAAGAGCTATCATTCCAACTTTTCCCACTGATGGGACTACTGATTCCAAATAGCATCTACATAAAATGTCAAAGGACTTTATTTATTATTCTAATAGTTACCACTTAAGAGCTTAGTGGGAGCCAGCCACTGTGATACTCACTTTTAATGTGCTAATCACATATTATTGAATCCTTACAATATCCCCATGAGATACATATTACTATTCTCCTTTTACAGTTTAGGAAATTGAAACTGAAAGAGATCAATGCCCAAGAGCCTGACAGTAAAAGCTGTTCAAAGGGTCAACAAAGCAGTTGGCCAAGTTCTTCCCTACAATTTATCAAAGGGCAGTGTATGAATCTGCTCAATCAAGATTTAGATTTAGACTCAATTCTACAAAATATGTAGATTTAGACTTAATGCTACAAAAGATTTAGACTCAATTCTACCACAACTTAAGGAGAAGTTACTGCGTGCCAAGCAGTGCACTATGGGCTCTCCCATTAATATCTCCTTCAATAGTCTCAACAGACAAATGTATTAAACTTATAGTAGGGTGATGGCACATCCTGAGTTGTCTGGTTTTAGCACTGAAATTCCCACATCCCATCAAAGCCCTTAGTCCCAGGCAAACAACAACAAAAAAAAGATCATCCTAGGTTATAGAGAGTTATCATTAAACACAACTTAGTATACCATGCAGAAAATTAGTAATACTTTAGAATTCTGTACTCATTCCCCATTATTGATAAATTTGATATAATTCTCTTTTAAAGACAGATTATTTGAATGCTCAAACACATATTTTACTTTTGCTCCTCCCCTTAACTCAGAGTTTGTCAACTTGAATGTGCTCAAGAATGACTGTAAAGTTGAGTATCCTTTATCTGAAATCCAAAATGCTCCAATGAGCATTTCCTTTTTGTGCCATGTTGGTATTTGAAGAGTTTTGAATTTTGGAGCATTTCAGATTTTGGATTTTCAGATTTGGGATGCTCAACCTGCAATTTATGGGCCATTTAAATGATTTTCCCCCAATATAATTTTAATGACTTCGCTTGTGCCCTAGGTGATACTGATGATAAACACCACCACCACAAATAACCACAACCAGCACTTAACATCTGTGGACTGCCTATTCATGGCTGGCATTGTTCTAAGCATAATACAGAAATTATCTGATGTTCACTTACAACAATCCCCTGTAGTAGTTACAACTATTAGCCCAATTTTATATAGCAGGTAACTAAGGCACAGAAAAGTATTTTTCTCAAGGACATCCAGCTAGAATCCAACTCTGAGGTTGACTAAGATCACACAATTCCAAATGATAGAGAATAAGTTCAAATCCACTTAACTCCAAAGACCATACCTCTAACCACTACACTCAGAAGGCAGTAACTTTCACCTCACATGCCAAGATTCCACTGCTAATGAATTCCTAAAACACCAGGTGAAGCATTCCCAAGTGTACTGAGGCTCAGTGGGAAAGACTGCCATCAGTTAGCAACAGACTGCCTTCTTCAGTACCACTCCACCCCGCTGCCTCCTGGTCTTTTCATGCAAACTGCTTTATGAGAAACCATTGCTCTGCTGAAACCACCAGAGAAGGCTCCAACCAGAGAAGGCCATGGAGATCTCCAGTGAAAATCCAAGAAGTCAAATAACCAGAGCCCTGGAGCAATGGTCCACTGGACCTCAATCGAGCCTTCCACTGTCAGATCTCACACCAGTTCTCCTAGCCAACATTTTCCATAAGTACCATGGTCTCAACCAAGTACACCAGAGAAAAAGGAGCAGGTCTAGTAGTGGTCTAGGGTCCTATCATAAAATTAAAGCTGTGAGATTCTTAGAATCACTCAGCATCTTCTTAGCCTAAGCCTTTATTCCATAGAAAAACATGCTAATGCCCTCAAAAGACTGACCCAAGGTCCCAAAAGAAGCAAGCCAGAAATACACCCAGGGCTATCTAACCATTTTAGTCATTTCTCGGGTCTTAGATTCCTTCATACTTTGCAACTGGGGAAACAACACTTGCCTGTTCATTTGGCTAAACTCCAGACTTTAGAGTGGGAGAACTTCAAGCACTTTTCCATCCTTTGTGATACGACCGGGACCTGATACTGAAGTTTCAGAGACTGGGTCTCCAGTCAAGTTCTTTACAAAGTCTAAAAACGCACTTGTACAGAAATTTCAGGCTTCCTATACAACAGTGCTCTTACCTTTTGTTGGAGTTGCAGACCTTTTAGGGAATAGTCAGGAAAATGAATACCTATCTACCTATCTACGCTCCCTAAGTACGCATCCATTTCCAGATTCTTTGAAATTCATTCAGGAAGGGCAGGTTCAGATCTAGACAGGAACTGAAAGCTAATGATACACCAAGTGTTTCCACCTGAAAATCTACATCCTAAAAAATAAGTGTCTGATCAAATAATACAGCTGAGAAATACAGCCAGCCTTGGAGCTCACATCACACATACATATTAAAGGTTCAGAGAAGCCCTGTGAGAAGTCTGTCCAACTCTGTTTAACCTGGAGTTTCTCAAGTGTATTTAATGGTGAGAAAGAGGAAATGCCATGGTCAGTTACACAGCTGACAAAGGCTTGGCTCAGCTCTGAGCCAGGCCTCTTAATTCCTCCTTCAATGCCTTTTTCATCTTAACCCTTTCCAAACAACTTTAACCTAAATTTCAAAGGTTGGGGAAAGAAGTCCCATATCCATTAGAGAAAAAAAGTCCACAAGCACAGCTCTTCTGCTGTGACTTCAGCCACATTATGTCTCTTTAAAAAATGCCATTTACCACTTTTGTGTGTGTGTGATCAAATTAAAAAATACATAAAAACAATTACAGGGCTTATCATGCTAGATATTATTATTATTGCTAGTGGAAATCATTTAAAAAGTAGAAAATGCATAACACTTTTCAGGAGACAAAATTTTTTAAGCATGCTAAATGATCTTTCTGATTTGTAACAAAGTCCTGAAGCTACATATTGAACTAATCCCTGCAATAGCATTCAGGGACAGAATGCTGCTGCTTTACTTCCCAGGCGTTCCAAACTAAACTGCTTCATTTCAAGGCACAGATCTAATCAGTCAAGCAACAATCCAATCTTTTTATGTTCCAGGGAACTGAAAAAAAAATTGGAAGACCTGAAGTTAATTATGGGAGATATCTTCCAGACAATTTCTGCTGCTAATAGGGAGTTATGGGAAAAGAATTGCTCCCTTGCCCATGGTTTTAAAGTGCCATGGAGAATTGTCTGACAGAAGGTGCACACTTGTCACTAGGACCTGCCAAAACATCTCTGTATTCAGTAAAACTTCATGTAAAGAGTTTAGTGTTCAACTTCCAAAACACTGGAAATGTTCACTAATGCATACATAGAAAGCTGACAAGAGAAAGCTTTCCATAAAATAAAAAAGAAAAACTGAAGTTATGGATGACGATCTGAACCTCCTGAAAAGTGTCCTTTATGTTTCAGTGTATTGGTAGAATATTTTTCCTGACAACAAAAATAACAGAAATATAGGCAGAACCTGAGTTATCTGAAGATATGTTCCTAAATTCCTTATGTATGAACTTATACATAAGTTGTACACCAACTATAAAGTAACCACAAGTCTCCCTCCACAGGAAATACCACTTTTTATTTTTTTAATTTTTTTAAGATACAGGGTTTCACTGTAACATTCAGGCTGGATGCAGTGGCACAATCATAGCCTACTACAGCCTCAAACTTCTGGGCCCAAGCGATCCTCCTGCCTCAGCCTCCAGAGTAGCAGGGACTGCAGGCACAGAAGGGTAATTTTTATTTTATTTTTTGTAGAGATGGGGTTTCACTGTGTTGCCCCAGCAGGTCTCAAACTCCTGTCCTTAAGTGATCCTTCTGCCTCAGTCTCCCAAAGTGCCAGGATTATAGATGTGAGCCACTGAACCTGGTTATCTTTTATATCTTAAATCAATACTATGTTTTTACATTTTAAATCAATGTATAAATTTATAAGTTATAAATCAACTAATATGGCTTATTTGACAGAATTGTAAAGCACAATTGTAAAGCTGACACAGGTAACAGGATAACTATCTTTATGAGAAGCCTGCCACAAGGAGAGGTGAAGGGCGGTTGACTCTGATGGTATGTGTCAAAACTGAGATGGGGTCAGGCACAGTGGCTCACACCTATAATCCAAGTGCTTTGGAAGGCCAAAACTGGAGGATCACTTGAGCCAAGACCAGCCTGGACAACATGGTGAGACCATCATCTCTACAAGAAATTTAAAAAATTAGCCAGGCATGGTGGCACATGCCTGTAGTCTTAGCTACTTGGGAGGCTGAGGCAGGAGGACTGCTTGAGTCTAGAAGTTCTGGGCTGCAGTGAGCTATGATCACCACTGCACTCCAGCCTGGGTGATAGAATGAGACTCTTGTCTTTAAAAAAAAAAAAAAAAAAAAAGTGACATGGGTTAGGAAAATGAGAGGAAAAAATGATCTAGAAACAACTATGAATAGCAAACTGATTTAAGTTTTCTTTTGCTGCACAAACCCAACCCAAAGGCCTCTCCTGACCTTCCTCCAACATGAAACTAGGCCACGTACAGACCACTTCTGATTACATTTTGCCTCACCCACTTTTGGTTTTTCTCAGTATGATGCCAGTCCACATCTGCCACTCAGTACTGTAGCCACACCCTGAACTCTGACATCATTGAGAACTTCTCCACCTTTGAAGGCTTGCTGCGTAGATAGTAAATCTAATAATTACACATCCACATTGTCTTAATTCCTTGGGTCACTGGCAGTTTTGCTTGGAAGGGTATAAGAATAAGAACCAGAATAAGAAATCCTGGAGTAAAAAAAACGTTGATGCTTACTTATAATATCTCTATGCCTAGCAACACCCTGGAGAGTCATAGATCAAGGACCAATTTCACACTGCTAATGTATGTCATTACTATAAGGTATGGGTCCTATCATCAGAGTAATTGAGAGAGTAATTGCAGTATAACTTTGACTAAGAAGCGGGAAGAGGAAACATGCAGAGGAATGTGGGGCTGAAAGAAGGATTTATGTATTTTTTAAGACAAGACAGACTTGAGCATGATTAAAAGCTGATGGTTACAAGCCAGTACAGAGGGAGAGGTGGAAGACACTGAAGAAAAGATTATAAACAGAAGATAAGACCAGAGCACAGGTTTTTGCCAGTGACAGGCGGCAAGCAAAAAATGCCCATATCATTACGTTTTGAGGTACAGTGGCAAGCAGGTGAGAATTCTTCTCTTTTCTGTGAAATAGAAAGCAAGAACATCTGCTGAGGTTGTAGAGGAAGGGATGACAGGTAGGTTGAAGGAGACCAGAAGGTTTAAAATAGCTGCTGGGAAGAATAAACAAGACCTAATAGAGAGAGATGGGAAACCTGCCAGCAGTCTGGAGGACCAGTTGAGAACCTAGCCCAAGTACAAGGACAAAGACGTGTAGAGAATTAACTTTATCAAGGGTTAAAGTTTTATTGGGAAAAATATGACAGAAGGTCAAGAACCAAAGAGACTGAAGATGCTGGCAAGACTGTCAGTGAAATGACAACTCTGGGCTGTATGAGGCAGGAAGTGAATGAAGAAAGAGGCTGATGGGAGTCAAAAAACTAGAGAACATTAGAAGTCAAAGAACGGGTACCTCATTAGTCAGGTGAAAGAAAAAGCTGGGAGAATCAAAGATTGTAGAGAAGAAAGTATTTAAATTTGAAATGTCAAAGATGAATAGCTCAAGGTGATGCTAAAATCCAGAAAGTAGTCATGACAACAGGTAGGTGAAGTGGAGAATCAATGTTGTTGAGAGGATAAGCTATTGAAGAAGCCATTCTCAGGGATGGTGAAAAGCCACCTTAGAAGATTCAGGTAAAAAGAACAATTATGAGGTCAGGTGCCAAAGTCACTAATGAACAGGAACCATCACCAGGAGCTGACAATGATTGGAAAGGTGAATAATTGGATGGTCTGAGTCTTGAAAGAAGAAGTTTGAAAACAAGGGTAGAAGAATTAACTTTTGTAA
>NW_026652289.1:46602548-46617009 GCF_009828535.3 Hylobates moloch | reverse complement strand
CTGTGAAGATTAAACAAAATCAGGCATATGAGACACCTAGCTCAGAAGTGAACTAGTTTCTTAGGCCTGGCATCAACTGAATGCTTCCCAAAGTAAAGCATTCATTGTCTGATGAGAACAAAATCTACCCTTCAGTCAAATGAGGGGTAATGGAACTCTTCCCTCCCAGCCTCATTCTGGAAAGAATAAGGCAAGTTAGGACCATGGGTAAACGTTCACACAGCCAGAAGGAAAGGGAAGCTACTGCCTCTGAATAAGAGATGACTTTGTGGTACATGCTAGCCTTGGCTATAACTAGATGGCATGAGTCAGTGTCTCCATGGCCTAGTGTTTGGAGTATAAAACCAGAGAGCCACAGAGCTGAAATCAACACATGCATAAATCCTCCAACTGCTCATAACCATGAACCCTAACAGAGGTATTCACAAAGTGATCAACTTGCATATGGACCTCTTTGCAGAAGGATGCTACATCCTTGGTCTCCATGTTTGGAGGACATCCTCACTGCATATGGCTGACTCTTGGGTGAATCCCAAGTGTACCACTGAACCAGGCTATTAGCTACACTATACACCTAAGGTTACTAACTAAAAGCTCATAAGCTAAAGCCCACTGCAGTGTGTTCCATATGGTGTTTTACAATTTTTAAATAAGTTGGCAGCATTTTGATACTTGGAAGATTTTACCAAAAATCCTGATGCCAACTTTTCTTGAAAAAAAAAAAAAATCAATCAAACTGCCTCACTTATGCAGAGGTGTCAACACCATGTCAGGAACTAATAATATTGTACTTAATAATCACATCTGACAGGTGTTAGAATAAGTAAGCTATTTGGGGGGGGGAATTAAGTTAGATATTTACCTCAGTGTGTGCATACACATACAACTTGCATTAAATATAAAAATTGAAAATATAAAATAACTGGTGGTGAACTGAGAGTGATTTTTATTTCATTTTTGTGTTTTACTGTATATTCTATAACACACACTAAATTTTCTATAGTAAATATAAACTTGGGCCAGGTGTGGTGCCTCACCACTGTAATACCAAAACTTTAGGAAATAGGTAGAAGACTTGCATCCAGGAGGTTGAGACCAGTCTGGGCAACATAGCAAGATCCCATCTCTACAAAACATTTGAAATACACATATAAATTGAAATATACATACATATATATTATATATGCAATATATATAATATGTATATAAACTTGTAAATTTATTTAAAATATTTTAAAAGATGAATTAGATAAAAACTTCAAAAGTTCAGCAACAGCAATATTTGCTCAGATATAAAAAATGGCTATACAGTAGAAATGACAGCAGTATTCCTTTTGATGAATTTCAAATTATTTAACCCATATGAATCTATTTCTCTCTTCTGTATCTGGATTCTAGGCTAAAGGATTCAAAGGCATTACATCCCCTTAGGATATTTTACAGAACATATATTGTTAGGAATACTTCCTAACTCTTGAGATGACAAGATAAATGTATGGTATCCTTGTGGGTGGGACACAAAGAGAGGTAAGAAACAGGCAAATAACAAGATTTAATAATATGATCCCAAATATTTGTAGCAAATTTTGGTCACAAACGTAAAGATAATAGAGGTTCTATTTTCTCAAGGAAGAATTAGGTTCCTGGAAAATGCTAAGATAGTGTATGACCTTGATGGTTTTCAACATCACTTCTATAATGTACATGAATTATCTGTTTACCTTGAACTAGAATAAGACCCTATATTTCAACCTAAATAAAGATTTGAAAATACTTTTGAAAGCTCGGTAAATTGAGAGTCAGAACCAGAGAAAGGGCTTAACTTGCATTTAGTACACAGATTCTCAAATAAGAGGGCAATCAAAGTGGGTGAGAAGGAGGGGAAGGCATGGTATAAAGAAAATTCACCTGTGGAGTTTCTTCAACCATTAGGTTTCCCTCTTTTTCTCCCATCTAGGTTTGCCTTCAGACGTCCCACCTGCATAGCAGGAAACACCCCATTCTGGAGAATCGGTACTAAGATACAGATAAAAACATATCTCATCTCTCAGGTGGTCTGAGAGGATATGTCGCAGTCAACATTCCTAACTTCTAACCCCACAGGGCTCTGCACTGTCAAGTGTGCTGACTGCTCAGCCCAAATTCTCTCCTAGGCAGTCATCCCATGCTCACAAGAAACATGTTTGACACTTTGTGACTCCACTCCAATCACCACTGATTGGACTAGGAGGTGACTAACCAACCCAAGCACAGCCAATCCATAGGTGCAACCTCTGTGATGGGCTGGCATGAAAAGATAAGCAGAGCTGCATCCTGCTCTTGAGCCTGTGTGCTCAGAAACACAAGAGACTGAAGCAGCAGGCAACAGAAATAAGGTGAAAACAGACAGGATAATAGGCTAAGAAGTCAGGGCAAGGTGAATGTACAAAGATGAAGACATGACAGTAGGCAAAAGCTATGAGACAGAGAAAAGACATACAGGATAAAAGTGGAGATACAAACAGACACCCAAATCCAAGGACAACAGTGGCGTTCCAGAGGAAGGATCCATAAACTTTTACTGATGTGGTCTCTAGAGCTATCTTGGATCTAGAATCAAAATCTGGCTCAAATTTGTATGAGACATCACTCCAATAAGACTCCTGTTTTTCAATTTTCATGAATATTATTTCCAATATCATTTCACACATATGCTTTTAATAATCTATTCCACCCCAACCCAAGCTAGCTTAAGTCTCTGGTCTATGCAATCAAGAAAGCATACCTGGCTGGGCGCAGTGGCTCACACCTGTAATCCCAGCACTGTGGGAGGCCGAGGAGGGCGGATCACCTGAAGTCAGAGGTCGAGACCACCCTGGACAACATGGTGAAACTCCGTCTCTACTAAAAATGCAAAAATTAGCCAGGCATGGTGGCATGCATCTGCAATCCCAACTTCCCAGGAGGCTGAGGCAGGAGAATCGCTGGAACCCAGGAGGCAGAGGCTGCAGTGAGCCAAGATTGCGCCACTGCACTCCAGCCTGGGCGACAGAGCAAGACTCCATCTCAAAAAATAAAAAAGAAAGCGTACCTAAAACAATCTGATCTGTGAGCAGCCAAGGTCAAGGTCACAGAGCTCGATAAAATAGAGTTCAGACCACTCAATTCCCAGGGTCCTATAGCAAATTCTCCTACAATACTACACCAGAAAGACAAATGTGAATTGGAACGGGTGAATTTAATGGTATATAAATTAAACCTTAATAAAGTGGTTAAAGGACTCAGGGGAGGGGGACTAGAGACAAAGCATAGAGCAGAACAACTAAAACTAACAACACAGGAATCTTCAAATAAAAACACACTAATAATCTGAGTAAGGAAGAAGGCAGCCTTCAAATCTCTTAAAGTCTATAAAATGAGATAAGAAATCAATAGACCCTTAACCCCATTCTCTGGATCACAGCATGAGAATATAACCTTTAAAATGTGAGAAGTGGTTTAAAAAAAATGAAGCATTAAACATTAAACATCGAGAAATTATGTGCCTAAGACCTTCAAAACTGGTTTGGTACAACAGCCATGCCCCACAGAGTACATCTTTTGGTGGCAGTGCCAAAGATATGACACTTGTGAAGGACGAACCACAGGTAAGTCCATTAGGAAATTAAATTTATCTTTATTATTTTCTTCTAATTACAAAAATATACATTTTGTGTAAAATTTTCAAATACTACAAAAATAAATATTTTGAAAAGTGCAAGTTTCTCCATAATCATAGCCCCTGCAGAGAGCTACTGTTAAGGGTTTGGTAAGTATCCTTCCAGACACCTTTATCCGCATATATATTTTCATTACCCAAACACATTCATATCTTACAAAAATACTCTGAAATTTGTTTTCTGTCTCTGAACATACCATTCTTCCCTATACAATGACATATATATTAAACATTTGTTTTAACAGCTGCACAGTATTTCACCGCTTGCAAGTATCAGTTTATTTAACCACTCTCCTATTGACATTCAGGTTGTTGTTATTTTTTTCATGAATACAAAGTTTTTAGTAAGTATCAGTGACATGTATCTCACATACTTACGTGACTATTTCTGTCAGATAAATTCCTGGAAGTGTTACTATCAAAGTAGCATCCTCATTTGAGGATAGCAAGCTGGTACTGATCACGGCAGTCTACCGTTAATCTACTCCAAATCTAACACGCAGGCCAGGCCATGAGGCAGAATAGTAAGGCTGAACCAGCTAAAGTCCTAGGGCTCCTAACTTTCCTCGTGAAGAAATCCATATAATCACCTGGTGGAGGGGGCAGGTGTGAATTGCCAATTCTTCTGCCCTCAAGCCAGTCAGAGGTTTCCATCTGCATCCAAGCCTGGACAGCCTGACTCTGACAACAGATCATGTGGAGAGGCCAGAATAAAATATGTGGAATATAAGCAAAGAAACTGAGGCATGCAATTAATTCAGAAAGACAGAGGAGGACATGAAAGATGCAAAGCTGTGTTTCTTTAAAACAGATTGACTTACCTGTTGCATAATGTAGTGAAATGGCACTGGATTTCATAGTGATCCCTCGGATCTGTTCGTCTTCTCTGCTGTCCATGTACCTTAACTGGAAAAATGCAACATATGCATCTTCACTTCCCAAAGAATTAAAATGTAACTTTAATATTTGCTAATTTAGATTTTTGTTTTAAATACTTATATTTTATTTATTATTTTTATTTATTTTTGTAGAGACAGGGTATTGCTATGTTGCCCACACTAGTCTTCAACTTCTAGCCTCAAGTGATCCTCCCACCTTGGCCTCCCAAAGTGCTGAGATTACAGGTGTGAACCACCACGCCCAGCCAATACTTAAATTTTAAACTATATAGAGCCTCACAGAGTCTTATTCTGTTGCCCAGGCTGGAATGCAGTGGCACAATCTCGGCTCACTGCAAATTCTGCTTCCCAGGTTCAAGTGATTCCCTTGCCTCAGGCCTCCCGAATAGCTGAGATTACAGGCATGTGCTAACACTCCTGGCTAATTTTTGTATTTTTAGTAGAGACGGGGTTTCGCCATGCTGGCCAGGCTGGTCTTGAGCTCCTGACCTCAGGTGATCCACCCACCTCGGCCTCCCAAAGTGCTGGCATTACGGGCATGAGCTACCGTGCCTAGCCCTCTCTCTCTTTTTTTTTTTAAGATGATGGGGGTCTGGAGAAGTGAAGTTGATTGAGGGGAAGAGAACATGACAAATTGAAAAACATTACCACTAGGAACTCATAAATGTATTCAACTACTGCATACCCTCCCCAGAGTGTTGCTCATCCAAATATCAGCCATGAATGATGGGGCAGGTCAAGAACAACTTACAGACAGTAGCATTGGAGGGAATTCTTTCTAAACATCAATAACATAGCCATTCTTTTCCTATTTATAAGCTCTTTGACAAATTCTGAGCAGAGACTGAAACAGAGGTCTCTAGAGGCAAGAGAAGTCTTTATTCCTTTCCCAAATTAATAGATTTTGAATACATCTTTTTTAAAAAAAGAATACAGTAGAAAATATTTGTAATATGACCATTTAGTTGATGACTTTCATAACACTGTGATACCCACCAATGAGGGTCTACATCTCATTTTCTAGGCCTTGCAGTGCATCAGTACTGACAGTGGTTTCGTTTAAATGAAGATCCCATCCCTTTCCAACTCCTTAGCCCTAAGCACCAGACTAACCTCCTCCTCCTTTTTGCAGAATGATTTTCCCTTGCTCTTCCTCCATTCTCTCCACTGTCAAACTTTTGAAAACTCCTTAACCTTTCTATTTACTCCTTTCTTTCATTCAAAAGCACTGAGAATTATCTGTTGATATGAACTGCCACATTTATTCATCCACATTAATTCTGAAATTTTTAGAAAGGCTTCCATTTCCGCAGCTCTGGCAAAATCAAAGCCCTAAAAGCTATCAATGACCTTTGGCTAAACGCAATAATCATTCTCAATCCTCACTTTTCTTGATTCCAGTGCAGCATGACAGATACCCTTTGTGTGCATGTGTGCTACATGCATATGTGAAATTCTTCCAAGAGTCTGAAACCTCTTAATTTACCTCCATCTCTCCTTAGATCCCACTGCTGGTTTCCCTTCACCTCTCCAACCTCTCCATCAGTCCTTCCTTCAAAAAGTCTCAGTCCCTTGTCAGTCTTCTATAATGTATGTTTTTAAGCACTGAGTTGGTATGAAACATGTGTAATACATAAATAACAACACAATGAACCCCTGTGTATGCAACATCCCATTTCAAAAGGAAAAAAAAAGTTTGTTACTTTTGAAGTACCCTGTGCTCCTGGGTTATAGGTAACCAGTATCTTGAATTTTATCTTGATCATTTCCTTATTTTCTTTATAATTTTTAAAAATGAGTGTGTCACTAAGCAATATATCATGTAGAGTGGCAAGTTTTAAGCCTTCTATAAGAATCATATTATACTGTCACGTTTTCTTTGCTCAATATTGTTTTCCTGAGATTCAGCCATATTGATGTAATTCATTCATTTTTATTACTGTAGGACTTCACCTCACAAATCTACCAGACCCATTCGTCCATTGCATTACTGATGGACACGGAGACTGATTCCAGTTTTTTGTAACTATTACTGTGCTGACATGAACAGTTGTGGGTCTCTTGTACACTCCCTACCAGTAGAATTTCTGAGTTATTAAATCTGCACATCCTCAACCTAACTTGATATTTCCAAATTATTTTCCAAATAGTTGGACTGATCCACAGTGGAACAGTGCTTTTTTTGATTCATAACTTCAACAGTTGATATTGCTGGACTTTATTTTTTAAGATGGGTGATAAATAGCATCTCATGTTTTTAATTTACATTTCTCCTATTATTAATGGGATTAAGTATCCCTTTATAAGTTTCTTGTATTGGCCATTTAACATTCCTTTTCTGTGAACTGCCTATACAAGGCTTTTGTCCACCTTTCTACTGGTTGTAATAAAGATTTATTTTGTTTTGGATAGGAGTTATTTATAATCTCTGAATATTAGTCCTTTGTCAATTATATGTGTGTTATTAATATTTTTCACAGTTACCAGGCTTGTTTTTTCCATTTCTTTCTGGCATCTTTGATAAATATGTTCTTAATTTTAAGTAGTTTATTAACCTTTTATAAAATTGTTTGCACATTTTTGTCTTAAGAAATCTTCCTTTAAGGTCATAAAAGTATTAGCCCATATTATTTTCTAAAAGCTTTACAGTTTTGCTTTTAAATATAAATATCTTAACTGTGCAATTGATTTGTGTGTGGTGTTAAGCAGAGGTCCAATTTTTTTTTTCCACATGGATAACCAATTGCCCAAGAACCATTTGAAAGGTTCATCTTTTTCCCACAGATCTGAAATGCCAGCCTACTATTCTAGGCCTACTATTCTGAGCCATCAGTCAATTTCATGCCTCAGCCAATTCCAGGCCACAGGTTACAATACATCAATACATTCATAATACGTCTTAGTTTTCTCCAATATCTTATAGGTTTTGTTGTTATTGTTGTTTTTGAAGAGATGGGGTCTTGTGCTATCCACCAGGCTGGAGTGCAGTTGCTGTCACAGCTCACTGCAGCCTCAAACTCCTGGGTTCATGCAATTGTTCTGCCTCAGCTTCTCAAGTAGCTGGGATTATAGGCATGAGCTACCATGCCCAGCACAGGTACATTTTTTATGCTATTTAAATGGTTTATGTTTTTAAATTACTGTGTATTATCTATTTATTGCTCATGTATTCTTTTCGATGGTTTTCATATCCTGAAACCTGCCAAGTTGTTACTAATATCTTAGCAATTTATCTACATTTCTTCTTCCTGTCTAAAATTCACACTTTTAATTTTTCTTTCCAGCTTTATCACTGCAGCTAGAACCTCCAGTACAATGTAAAGTAGAAGTTAAAACACAATGAGCAGAAGGGTGTGATAGCCATTCTTGCCTTATTCCTGGCTATGAATGGAAAAGTTTTAACACTTCATCATTAAGCTCAATCTTCATTGTAGGTTTTTTATAAATATCCCACATCAGATTACAGAAGTTCTCTTCTGTAACTACATTGCAAAGAGGCTTTATCACAATAGATATTGAATTTTACTACGTCTTCTATATCTGTTGACATGATCATGATTTTCTTCCTTTAATCCATTAATATAGTGAAATTACATGTTAAACCAATCTTGAATTCCTTGGGATAAACTCGATTTGGCTATGAATAATCATCTTTTTATACTATGCTGAATTCTGTTTGTTAATGAGGATTATAATTTTTGCAGCCATAATCACAAGGTTGGTATACAATTCTCCTGTCTTGTATTATCCTTAACAGACTTTTGGTATCAAAGTTATGCTATCTTCATATGATTTGGAGAATACTCCCCAGTTGTTGGGTTTTTCTCTGCTATATTTTGCAACGGTTTAAGTAGGACTGAAATTATTTGTTCCTTGAATGTTTGGCAGAACTAGAGAGTTAAACCATCTGGGTCTTTTCTTTATGGAAAGATTTTTGCCAGCCAATTCAACTTCTTAAATGACTAAAGAATAATTCAAGTTTCCTATTTCTTCTTGACTCCATTTTAGCAAGTTATGTTTTCCAGACATTTTTCCATTTTAGCACTTTTAAGTTTACTGGCATAAAGTTGTTCATTATATCCTATTATTACCATATTAACTTCTGTAGCATTTTTCTTTCTGGGTATCACTTATTTCTGCCTCCTCTCTTTTCTTCTTGATCATCTTGCTGGTGTTTTGTCAGTTGTGTTACCCTTCTTTAAAGTCATTCATTCAAAAATATTTATTTACATATACTATGCTTTGTATATGTCCAAAGTACAGTGAGCCACATTAGGAACATTAGCAGGTGAAACGTGTCAAATGTTCCTCAGCAATGTCAATGAAAAACAAAACAAAAAAGTTTTCTAGTCAGGACAATCAAAAATTGTCTATATTGCTAGTAATTTTTTACATTAATAAACTTTATATTTTTAGAGCAACTTTAAGTTCACGGAAGAATCGACTGAAGATTCCCACATACTCTCTCTTCCCACCAACACAGTTTCTCCATTATATCTATATTGTATTAGATGTGATAGATTAGATTGTATATGATGTGATACATTGGTTATAACTGATGAACCAATATTGATGCATTATGATTAATTAAAGCCCATAGTTTACATTAGGGTTCACTCTTCATTAGTTATGTTAATCTTATCCAAAAACAAACTGTGGCTTCACTGATCCTTTCTATAAAATGTCTGTTTACTATTTCATTAATTCATGCTTTATTATTTCCTTTCATCTACTTACTTTAGAGTTATTATACTTTCTCTGAATTCGCAAGTGGGGAAAATATAAGCATTTCATTATTTCACTCAAGCTAGTTTTTTTCAGCCTCCTCTAGATAGTGTCTTGGGCCAGCTTCCCTCCCAACCCACACATCAATTCCCAAATCGACCTTCAAGTCTACTGGGTCTACCCTGTGGATTCAATTTTGCTTCTCCATCTCCTCTTCTCTCTGTTCTCTGTCACCTGATAAACCCTATTGATCATATCCTAAATTCATTAAGGAAACGAATATATCTTTATTTTTCTACTGCCAAGTAAATTATTCCAAGCCCTTTCAACTCATAGCTATAAATAAAGAGCTCTTTAATTTTATTTTCTCAAACGCTATTTTCAGGCTAGGTGTGGTGGCTCACACCTGTAATTCCAGCACTTTGGGAAGTCAAGGCAGGAGGATTGCTTGAGCCCAGGAGTTCAAGATCAGCCTGGGGAACATGGCAAAACCCTGTCTCTACAAAAAATTAACCAGGTGTGGTGGCATGCACCTGTAGTCCCAGGTACCCAAGAGGACGAGCTGGGAGGATCACCTGAGCCCAACAGGGCGAGGTTGCAGTGAGCCGTGCATGATCACACCACTGCACTCTAGCCTGGGCAACGGAATGAGATCCTGTCTCAAAAACAAAAATCAAAAAACCCACTATTTCCATCACAATCCTCAGGCACAAGCAGCTTTCCTTTGATATTTAGGTTAACTTTTAAGGTCTTCTATAACCTTATTCTCCCTGCCAGTGTGTTTTCTCTGTCACTAGTCTCTAGGCAAACGCTCCACTCAAATAAAGCACAACACACAAATTAGCCTTTATCCGTGTTATTTCCCACTACCTGGTAGCTTTTCAGTCTTCTCCTCAAACCACCCAACTCATTCACCTACAAAGAATCTCTTTCGCTGTGAAATCTTCCACAATTGTGTATCATTTGCTTGTTGCAAAAACTCACTTTTGCAGTTATAAAATATTAATACAAAGCAATACAAACAGTATGGAAGCAACTGTTTTTCTCACCAGCAATTTTATCTTGCAAAATGGATTGGCAGCTTTTAGATGCAAGAACTATGTTTTAGACCCTTTTGGATCGCTAAAGAACACAGAAAATGGGTTGGCTGGGTGCGGTGGCTCATGCGTGTAATCCCAGCACCTTGGGAGGCCGAGGCGGGCGGATCACGAGGTCAGGAGATCGAGACCACGGTGAAACCCCGTCTCTACTAAAAATACAAAAAATTAGCCGGGCGTGGTGACGGGCACCTGTAGTCCCAGCTACTCGGAGAGGCTGAGGCAGGAGAATGGCGTGAACCCGGGAGGCGGAGCTTGCAGTGAGCCGAGATCACGCCACTGCACTCCAGCCTGGGCGACAGAGCGAGATTCCGTCTCAGAAAAAAAGAACACAGAAAATGGTTAATCACATTCTTGACAGCTAATACTGAAATGCGACAAGTATTTATAAAATAATAACATACCCTGCCTGCTAGGTGGCTGGAGATGATTCCATTGCTAGATATAAGACAGTCAGCCAGAGTCGTTTTTCCTGTTAAAACAGCAACATCAATTCAAATCTATGTCTTTCTAAAAAGGAGTCATGGGATGGATCATACCTATAGTTTTAAAATCTGGTCATAAGAATTGGTTTAGTAAAGATTTTCTATTTACCTATGCTAGGTGAAAAAGACAAAAGAGTTTGATTAGACTCGAACAGACTATCGTCTGGAAGGACACAGATGCTAGCACTCTATAATGCTGTAATCTTATCTCCAACCCTGTGGATCTAATCAACCTCATCTGAAAGTTGTCAAGCAACTTTTCTTAAAGTAGAGAATTTTTCTTAAATTAAGGCAGACTTTATACAGAGAAAAACACACTTTTCTGTGATAGGGCAAACCACCAAACCAATCAAAATGTAGAATACCTGATGGGTTTTACACAGTTACTATAATTTGTCCTCTAAGAATTTGATCAAGTTTATCACAATTACTACATCAATTATCCCATATCCAGAACCATGATCATGTTTATCAAATTAAGCCCTTGACAGCACAGAATGACAAAAAGCAGTAATTTTTTTCTCTGAAAGGCATACTGGGTAAAACATCATCAATAAACAATTGAACACACTCTTCTGCCATACTTCTCCATGCATGGCCTCAGCTGGAATTTGCTAGTTAAACTATCTTAAGAAAATACTTATTTATCAAAGAAATTCAGGAACTTTACCCGTATCTCTTACTGTTTGTAATACAGCCCGTGGAGGGCATAAACTATAACAACCAATGAAACCTAGTATCCAAATCTAAACATAGGAATCTATTTTATAGCAAAAGAATCTTTGTATATATTTATAGTTAGCTTTATTAAACAGACTACATACAACTAAAGTCTATGCAATGTTGTGTGGTATAAACAGGTGATTCTGTTTAAAGAATGTTATGGGTATGCATAATTACTACAACTGGGTTGGAGTAAGCAAATGAGGGTTTTTTCCTTCAAGATAAGTCTTTATTGCACTTTAGGAACTTCAGCAAAGCTAAATCTCTGTATAGTTCAAACCAGAGACCAATCAGTAGAAGAACTGAAGATATTTAACACTGTGCTATCTGTCTGCCATGTAAATATGTATTAACATATAATCCTAGAGCATCATTTTCCTGCGACCCAATAAAGCTGAATTTATTCTAAGTACATCAAGTATATACCTCCCTAGGAAATAATTATCAAGCAAGCAGGAACTTTGCTTTATTCATAGCGGTATCCCTAGGACCAGAACAACACTTGTCATATAGAAGACCTTCAGAAAATACTTGTTGAATGAATGAATCCCAGGTTTTCTAGGATAGTACCAGTTTAACATAATTTTAAAGAGTACATTTAATTTGTTACACCCCACTGACTTTTCACTTGATTAAATTCATAAAGGAAAAAAAAACCTTTTTATCAGCCTTCACGTTCTCAAAATGTGAGCAATAAAATTATAAAAACTCATGGAGGCAGGGGTTACTCACTGGATTTGTACTAAAACTCATTCTCAGCTGGCTTCACTTGTAAAGTGACCCACTATCTTGTCTTTCAGTTTCCATACTCACATCACTTCAGCTCGTCCATCAATGACAATAGCCACCTAACCTCTGACTTTGGATCCATCCTAAGCATGTCTACCAGTCTAATCTTTCTCATGTTTTATTTGATTACATCATTCCTGCTCTATGTTTTCCCCCAAAGGTTCCCTACTGCCTAATAGGAGACGTTAATAATCGTTTTCATGGTGAAGCATTTACGTTCCCTCTCATTATCATCACATTTGATCCTATAGCTTATAAAGTGGGTATAGTCTTCATCCTGTTTTACAGATGCTGTATACTGAAGCTCAGAAAGGCAAAGCACGTTAACTTGAAAATGGAGATCTGAACTCAGGTTGTCTAACTTCAGAGCTGGAGCACTTAACTCGTATCCTAGTTCTTATGAGATATGACTCAGCCTGCTTCTTCACCTCGCTGACTAGTCCTTCACCTTTAGGATGGTAAATAGGCTTTATTTCACATGCCCATCCCAATCACTTTACTATGGCTACCTAAACTATGAAGGGGTTTGAAATCAAGAGGAGGCTTAGCACGAGGGAGCGCTATGGGGTTACAGCAGTATCGGTCAGAAGCACACACACCACGCATTGGCTATCTCTGCCTTTCCCAAATGCTGGGCTTTGACCACTTACATTTCCTTCTCTCCTTGATGACACATTCCCACTTGTAATGTTTATCTCCATTTGTCATCTTGAGCCCCCTCCAAGTGTCATCTCTAATACTAATTATGTTGTGAGGCCTTTTCTTAATCCCTCATTTCCTAATCCTCTAGTTCTCCCAACATTAGAGTTTACTTTTTTCTCATGTTTGTCTCATTTTGCTCTGCTCCCCCTTAAATCCTCCTCTACAGCTCCAGCCTGGGCAACAAGAGTGAAATTCCGTCCTCCCCTCGAAAAAAAAAAAAAACCTCCTCAACAGCTGGGCTGGTGCCCTGCTCATAAATCCCCACGTTCTGACATACCTAGCAAAATATCTTGAACTTAACAGACGTTTGGTAAATACCTGATGAATTAAATAGGATTACATACCACAAACTCTAAAGACATGTCAAGACTATACACATTTTATATGTAAAGCCATTTCAGAAACAACATGACATACTATATAGAAGAATGCTACTCACTAGGTAACCGTGTTCATTTCAAATGCTTTATAGCAAAGCAGGCTTCCCTAACATCACAGAAAACTTAAAGGAAAGACTTGCTTCTTAGCAAACACCACCCTCAGCTGCCCACAGCTTCACTCCACTGAGACATACAGAGACACACCTCCCTTATTTATCAAAATAAGCCATTTAAAAAGGATTCTTACTATGGTCAACGTGAGCCAAAACACAAATATTCCTGATGTTGGCAGTGTTTTTCTGGAGTTGAATCATCTTATCCAAACTGTTGAGCGCTATGATTACTTATTTCCTGTGTCTAAAAATTAAATATGTATTACAAATGGCCCAGAGGCTAAAGGTCGGGGCAAAAGAAAAAAATAATAATAAACGCTGGGAGGTGGCAAGGCTTCTCAAACCCCTTAAACCAGGAACCCAGTGAATGTTTATTGATGAGATACACCACCGAGGCCTAAGTCCAGTTCGAGCACTAAAGTCAGTATCCTACCACGATTATACTTAAGGAGTTTGCTCATCCTTCTGGATCTGAAGGCTGCGATGAATCACGCAGCTCGAGGGGACTCGGTGCACAGTGACACCAGTAACCCTGCCGGTGGAGGGGTACTCGGGTACACTTCTCCAGGCCAATGACCATGTACAGGAAGGGTTGCATCCAGGACGGAGAGAAATTGCTGAAGAAGATGCTCCCTTTCTCTCTTCAGTCTTCCCCCAAGTCCCTCATTCTGACATTGTCGCTCGTCCTCGCGCGAGGTCAAATACCCAGCTTTATTCCTGCCCATGGAGCCCGAACAAAGTTTTGGGTCACGTGCTTATTATCCAAGCAGGTGCACGGCCGGTCTTTCATTCCTTTCTAAATAAAAAGGAAAAACCTCTACACTACATGCCCTTCATTTCTGCAGGGTCCC
>NW_026652289.1:46587675-46602538 GCF_009828535.3 Hylobates moloch | reverse complement strand
TTTTTCAGTAAAGCTCTAGAATTTAGAAATTGTGAGTTTATTAGAGGTCTCTGATTAAAATGCAGCTATAACACAAAATGTTTTTTAAGGTTAATCTTTCAGTTTATTTTTTGCACAGGCGACATCATTGTCCACGTGGAACCACGAGGATTTATGAAAATTCTGGGGTGTTTTGCCCTACAACTGAATATTTGGAAAAATATCCTATGTATGACAATGTTCTTCCACCTCAGAGTCTTAAACCCAAGCAAGAAATTCGAGCATGCCGTGGTAAAATGGAAGGAATAACTACATTTAAGTAAATATTTAGTAACTGTTTGCTTTACTTATTTTTCTCTCAACTCTTCCGGTGTCAATAAAGTTTTCTAGCTATTTAAATTACTATTTTCTTGATTTAAGTTGAACCAATCTAATAAGCAAGAGACTAGTTAAGTCACAACTTGAAAAAAAAAACAGAAAAATGAGAATTAAGTTAGGTTGACAAAGTGTGAGAAGAAAAAAGAGATATAAAAAGTTCTATTTTTTTTTAACTTCCTAAAATATCTCATATTTACCTACTTTCCACTGTCACCACCACCTAGAGCAGGGTGTCCAATCTTTTGGCTTCCCTGGGCCACATTGGAAGAAGAATTGTCTTGGGCTACATGTAAAATACAATAACACCAACCATAGCTGATGAGAAAAAAGAAATCACACACAAAAAATCTCATAATGTTTTAAGAAAGTTTACGAATTTGTGTTGGGCCTCATTCAAAGCCATCCTGGGCCGCATGCAGCCCATATGCTGCAGGTTGGACAAGCCTGACCTAGAGGAATGCAGTTGCTTTCTAAGTATAATATCTGAATCTACTCTAGTTTTTGCAGTTTGATCTGTTTTTAATACTTCAGCCTGCCCAAATGCAAACCAAATCCTATCACTTTTCTGCTTAAAATACTCTTAAACTTTCCCATTGTGTTTAACACAAACCAGAATCCTTACCAAAACCATGTAGAGGCATGGTTTGCTCACTACTTACTTCTCTAATTCATTTTCACTGTAGTGTCCTTTTCACTCTTTTATGCTCCATCCCATGGGCCATTTTTCATTTCACTGAAAAGTGCCAGGTTTCCTTGTCTCAGAGTCTTCCAAGATACTATTTTCCCTACCTGCAATTTGCCTTCCCTCTCCTAGCTAATGTTCAATCTGCAGATCTCAACTAAATTATCACTTGAAAAAGGCTTCTCTGATACTTCATCCAGTTTTCAGATTAGGTAAAATTCTTCTATGTAAGCTCCCAAAGCACCTTCCTGTTATTTATCATTAGATTAGTTTCAGTGTTTCATGAAAGCAGAAACTAAGTCTATTGTTATCTCAGCATTCTATTTTTAGAAAACGAATACAATGCCTACTAGCACATAGTAGGTACCCAATATTTGTTCAGTGAGTGATGAACAAAAATCGTCTTAAGTCTATACTTTTCATTTGGACTGACCTTTTTTGATCTCTCTGTATTTTTGTCAGTTAGGTGGATTAAGTATTATATTTACTCATTATTTTATTTACACTGTTAATGTGTATACTATATTCAAGGCACAATCTTGGTTTTAAGTATAAAAATGTCAATAAGTTTGTGAACCCCAAATATCTGAGATAGGTCTCAGTTAATTTAGAAAGTTTATTTTGCCAAGGTTGAGGGCACGTGCTGGTGACACAGCCTCAGGATGTCCCAATAATATGTGCCCAAGGTGGTCAGAGCACAGTTTGGTTTTATACATTTTAGGGAGACACACATCAGTCAACATATATGTAAGATGAATATTGGTTCGTTCTGGAAAGGCGGGACAACTCGAAGCTGGGAGGGAGCTTGCAGGTCATAGGTAGATAAGAGACAAATGGTTGTATTCTTTTGAGTTTCTGATGAGCCTCTCCAAAGGAAGCAGTCAGATATGCATTTATCTCAGTGAGCAGAGGGGTGACTTTGAATAGAATGGGAGACAGGTTTGCCCTAAGCATTTCCCAGCTTGACTTTTCCCCTTAGCTTAGTGATTTTAGGACTCCAAGATTTATCTTCCTTTCACAAGTTGAAGTTCCTGCTTTCAAGGAACTCAGACATCATATTTCTATAATTTAGAGTTTTAAAAATGCTCTGTAATAACTTTAGATTTTGGTGTTATTTTCATTTCAGATGCAGCTCATTCTTACATAGCAAAGGTGGAGACTTTCAAACTTTTAGTCTAATATTTATATTTTTAACATTTCAGGCATTCCTTGCAGTAATAATATTTTGGTGACTCTAGTTACTTGTGTAGGTGTATGGCTCTTCCACAGATGGAAGATTTTACTTAGTCCTCAGATTTTGGTATGCAGTAGTGCAATCTAGAAGTGTTAAAACTGCAGACTCCAGAGCTCCATCTAAAAGAGCCAGGAGATAATAGAATGGGTCTCAGGAAACTGCATTTTTAACCAGCATTGCTGTTGATTCTGTTGCCACTGATTCAGTGCAGTAGGTCAGCAACTGGACTGCTCACTGAAGATGACATGGGACATAAAACAGAGGTCTTTGCTTTATTGTTGTTTATAGTCTTGTAGGAAAGTCCAGAAATAAAAATATCAGATAAATAAGTAAGATAATTATGGATTATGATAAATGAGATGAAGAAATTGAATAACTGGTTGAGATTGATTAAATGGGAATGGTTGTTCTTTTTTCTTCACTTTAGTTTATTAATATTTCTTTCTTGATGCCTTAATGGTTCATATTAGAGATTTGAAATAAATTTTAGAATATTTGTGTTTATTGAAACAAAGATTTTGCTTTTAACCAGTTCTAAATGTAGAAATTGAGAAAATTTAACCTGCCATATCTTTCTTTTAAAAGGCAGTTGCTTTCCAATTCTGGATTTCCCCTGTTGACTTATTCAAGTAAGCCTTAATAATTAAAAAAAAAAACAAAAACAAGAAATGTCCCAAAGGTCCAAATATGCCAATAAAACTAAAATATTCATTTCTTAAAGTGTCATCTCTTCACTTAGTAAGACATTGGATCTTTTCTTTATATTTTCACTGGGAAACTAGCAGTATTTCTAAGAGTCATAATCTAGGAGCTCGAAACTCTTGCTTGACTCTCTCATGTTGGCTGTGTTGACTGGGCAGTAGAAAGTGGATTTATCTGTACAAACAAGCATTCTGTACCTTTGTATAGTACAGGACGTGACTGTGTAAAGAGGTGTCTGAACTTGTAAAAGATTTTGGATCCTTTATAGCAGTACAGTTGTAGCTCGCTTAGATGACTGCCAGAGTTGGCAGGAAGCCTGCCCTCAAGGAGTAGGATTCTAGACACATCAAATATTTCAGGATATATCAGATGAATAAGACTGCATTCACCCTCTACTACTCCTCCATAGGAAGCGGCTTTGGGTTTGGAGGTATACTTTCTAACACTTGTCTAACCAGAGAAACTGAGAGTTCTGAGCTTACTCTTTGCATTTCCCTTCCTGATTCTCTCACTTCCTGACTGCATTTTAGCCTATCCCCCTCTAGTTCGTATTTGGGAAGAGCAAAGAACAACTCAGATGTCTTGACAAGCAGAGGTATGTGATTTCTACTACTCTTCATTAAATAAAAAATTATTAAGCATTTATTAAGCATCAAGCACTATACTAGTCACCTGGGATACAGTGGTGACCAAAAGCAGTCATGATCTCTGTGCTGACAGATATTACAATCTATTAGAAATGGCAATCAAAACATTACTCAAAATAACTCTAAAATTGCAACAGTGATAAAATCTATGAAGGACAGGCACAGATACCTTGACAAGCAGAAAAAGAGTTTGACTTTATCAGGGGAATGAGAAAAATGAGTCAAAACCTGAAGGATGTTAAATTAACTAGATTAAGAGGGGGAAGGAAATGCATTCCAAGTAGAGAGAGAGAGAGTAGCTTGTAGCAGGAAGGAGCATGGAAAGGAGAAAATTCTCAAAGAAGGCCAGGTGGAGCAGAGAAAGCAAGAGGAAGCACAGTGAGAGTTGAGGCTAGTGAAGAAGGCCAGGCAGAGCCTTTAAACCATGTTCAGTGTGGTCTATGTCCTTACAGTAATAAGAAGCCATGAAGGTTTTTTTTTTTTTTTTTTTGGTGGAGAGTGGAGGGTGGACTTGGGGAGGAAGAAAGGTAAGGAAGAGGCTAGGGAGATGAGGGCAAGAATGACTTGATCAGATTTACATGGGAAAGAATTACTTCAGGTGCCATGTGGAGAAAAGATTGGAGGGAGAACTAGAGTAGATGTGGGTAAATGAGTTTTGAAAGTTATTAAAGTGATTCAAATGAGCTGTTGCAAAAACTTTGCATATTATGGTGGTGGCAGATGTGGAGAAAAGTGGTTAGATTTGAGAGAGATTTATGAGGCAAAATTGACAGTAGTTGATGATGGACTAGATAGGGGAGAGAATTGAGGTATAAAGGGTGAGTCCTAGATTTCTGACTATGCATCTGAAACGATGGTGATAGTGTTCACTTAAATAGAGAACACACAAAAAGGACCGCATTTATTGAGGGGAAATAGCGAGTTGATTTGGGACATACTAAGTTGAGTTGCCATTGAATAATCCAAGAGACCATCGTAGATACTGGTATGGAGCTCAGAGAAGAGGTCTAAGCTGAGATGTAAATTTGAGGGTTATTTCGATCTAGGTAGTGATCTAAGATGTGGGAGTAGGAGAGTTATCCTCAGGAGTGAACAGTGGATGAGAAGAAGAATGTGTAGGTAGGTCCAAGTCTTGAGAAACGCTAACATGTATCTAATGACCAGGTAGAGGTAGATGAAGCTGCATAGGAGACTGGAAAGAAATAATCAGGAAGTCAGGAAGAGAAAGTTTCCTAGAAACAGACAGTGTTGACAATAATGTCAGTCACTGTTGGAGAGGTCAAGTAAGATGAGGACTAAAAATGTTCGATGAATTTAATCACATGGAAGACCTTGTGAACCTTAGAGCTGTATTAGGGAAGTGGCAGTGCTGGAAACCAGATTGAAATGGATTGGAGCGGGTGAGAAAGCAGTTAATTAGTCTAAGAAGTTATGTTGTGAATAGAAGAATTCAGTGAGGGTTTTGGGTTTCTTTGGGGAACTTACAGACATACGCAGCAAATATTGGTTAATACAAGATAGTTTAATCACAAAATGAGTCATGTGTCAATAGAGTCCAGAAGAAAAAAGCAATCCGTGAAGTCTTGGGGTAGTAATAGTAATGGCTACCATATTGATCTTACTTTGTACCAAGCAGTCTTCAAAGCACGTGTGTATATCCTTAAAACAACTCTGTGAGATAGAAGATATTATTGTTCCATTTTGTATATAAAGAAACTGGGGCATAAACAGGTTAATGAAGTTATCCAAGGTCCTGCAGCTAGTAAATGACAGAGCCAGGATTTGGACCTAGGCGGTCTGATCAGTCTAAGTTTGTGGTCTCCTCCATTCCTCAGTTTTTACCTCAGTGTCTCAGTACTGCGTCTGTCACATAATGTTATATAGTGCCCAGGCTGGCTGCATTACCATCTGGCATCCATCCATGACAAGGACTTCTGGGAGATCCAAAGATGAGGAACACTTACATCTATAATCTGAATGTGATTTATGTCTAAAGACCAGAGTTACTAATCATTTAACAATAAGCGAGAAAATAGCATGAATTCAAAAAGAAGAAAGTATGCCAAAATAGTTTGCTAGAGACTTTAAGTAAGATGAATAAGGACTTGGACAAAGTGGACTCGGGGGAATATATTTTTTAAACTTTTCAGGTTTAGTAAATTTTACCTGAAATTTCCTTCCAGGTTAGAAAAAAAATCAATTACTTGAGGATATTATTTACTGAAGATCCAATTAACTGAGATCTATTGTAATGATGTTTTAAAAACGAGGATTTTTGATATATTTACTTTTCTCAAGATATTTAGCCACTGGATAGGACCTTATAAGAAATTCAGTTACTTCTTTCAAGTAGTTTATCAACTATTACCATTTTAATATCTTCTCAGACTTTTCCAGTAAAAAAAAAAAATAAGCCTTGACATTTTCCATACTTCATTGAAATGATTAGAAATAAAAGAGCTTGTGAGGCTATGTTTCAAATTTATATATTTCAGGTCGGATTATTGTCCTTATGAAATAGTTAAACAGCCTCGCCATGTGCCAGAAGAATATAAACCAAAACAAGGGAAGATTGATCTTGGTACTACCTACAAACGGGATTTTAATTGGTACAAAGTGCAGCCTGTGGCGATAGTCCGGCCTTTGGAGAGACAAGTTAAAAAAGGAACGTTGGACACTGTCCCAACCTATAAAGGTAACTTGCCATTTCATAGATGAAGGAGCCAAAAAACTGAAACTCACTTCCAGCTTTAACATCTAATATCAAATTATAACTTTGGTGTGCTGCCAAACTTAGCCTCCATGGCTTAGGAAAGAACATTTCTCTCTTTGGCAAAATAGTATTGCATAGTAACAAAAGAAAATAGGCCATTTGTCTGATTGAGAGGTAAAAGACCCACATTCCCATCCAAATTCATCTACTTTATTAGTTTTCTGTCTCAAAACATGAAAAACAAAGGATGCCATTAAACAAGCATTATGTCACATTTGTCACTTCATGTCATATTTAGTTGGCATTGTTCTTGTCTTCCCATCCTAGAAAAAGTTGAAACTCTACCAAGAGTATTGTGATCTTTGAGGTCAAATAAATAGCAATGCTTTTCTCCATTCAAGTCCTGAACCAAACTATAAAGCAAAACAGTTGCCAGATGGAGAAGCAAAATACTGCTTTTACACTGATAAAGGACAAAGTAGAGAATGAACCTTTCATCTGTAAGCAGACGATTCCTGATACTGCACCTCAGAATTAGATAAGCTTATCTACCCCATGATAGACAGTGCTAGACTACCACATAGGAGTCCTGTTCCTCTGAGAATTCCGGGATGGTGGAAGGGTGAGAATACTTTCCCTTTGCAGGCAACTGACTTAGAGGAGTACAAGTTGGGCCGTGTATGTTCTTCCTTCCAAAAACCTGTTTTTTGTTGTTGTTGTTTTTGGTTTTTTTTTGCAACAGAGTCTCGTTCTGTCACCCAGGCTGGAGTGCAGTGGTGTGATCTTGGCCCACTGCAACCTCCACCTCCTGGGTTAAAGCAATTCTCCCACCTCAGCCTCCAAAGTAGCTGGGATTACAGGTGCACATCACCACGTCCAGCTAATTTTTTGTATTTTTAGTAAAGATGGGGTTTCACCATGTTGGCCAGGCTGGTCACGAACTCCTGACCTCAAGTGATCCACAAACCTCAGCCTCCCAAAGTGCTAAGATCAAAGGCATGAGCCACGCATGGCCCAAAAACCTGATTTTAAAATACGCTAGTACTTTTGAGGAATGGGGTCTTTGTTTTTTAAACATAGGTTTTTGGTTTTTTTTTTTCAAAATGGAGTCCCACTCTGTTGCCCAGGCTGGAGTACAGTGGCTCAGTCTTGGCTCACTGCAACCTCTGTCTCCTGGGTTGAAGCAAGTCTCCTGCCTCAGCCTCCTGAGTAGGTGGGATTACAGGCACCCGCCACCATGCCTGGCTAATTTTTGTACTTTTAGTAGAGATGGGGTTTCACCATGTTGGCCAGGCTGGTCTTGAACTCCTGACCTCAGGTGATGCACCCACCTCAGCCTCTCAAAGTGCTGGGATTACAGGTGTGAGCCACTGCACCTGGCCTAAAAATAGGCTATTTTAGGCCTATTTTGATTTTGATTTATGATAGTAGATATTACTTTTATATATTTTTATTTGTAATTACATATATAGGAGTACATTTTTCCATTGGTTATGTAAAATAGCTGAATGGATATGTCCTAATATAAAACACTTTTGTAAGAGTGATGCCATCAATAATCAAAGTAATGATTCATACTTTATTTAGGTAATAGTTAAATGCCTATTTTATCTTTAAATTTCACGCCTACCCATTCAACGAGTAAGTAAAGTGCAGGATATCAATATACTTTCATCTATCAGCCTACCCATTAGGGAGGTCAAGAAAATGTTTTTTCTGTTTTTTAAATCTTTGAGCACATAACATACTACACAAAGAACAAATTGCGAAGACTATGTGAATGGTGAAGAAGTGTATTATAATTAAATGTAGCATAGAGTAATTGCTGATATATAGATTGATATGCACAGGAAAAAATATACCGTGCCAAATTTGGCATAAATAATAATTGATGAAAATGAATTTGTTCTTTCTTTGTTTGTTTTTTGAGATTGAGTCTTACACTGTCACCCAGGCTAGAGTGTAGTGGTACCATCTCAGCTCACTGCAACCTCTGCCTCCCGGGTTCAAGTAATTCTCCTGCCTCAGCCTCCTGAGTAGCTAGGATTACAGGTGCGTGCCACACGCCTGGCTAATTTTTGTATTTTTAGTAGAGACAGGGTTTCACCATGTTGGTCAGGCTGGTCTCGAACTCCTGACCTTGTGATTCGCCCACCTTGGCCTCCCAAAGTGCTGGGATTACAGGCATGAGCCACTGTATTTGGTCTCTTATACAATCACAGTAAGATTTTCTTTTTTTCTACAAGATCCATAAGAAAAATACCAGTAATACCGTTGTCCCCTGATGCTGGGAACATGTACACACAATACACACACACACTTATACCAACACTACTAGCTTTCCATGACCTGGGTTTCCTGTAGATTCTGATATTTCCACTCCTATGGTTATAGTTCAAGGATAAGGAATTTTGAGTTCCTCTGGCATTCTCACTACTGATCTTTCTTAGTCAGCAAAGGTGATATTTTGTATTTCAGATTTTCAGACATGAGACAACAAAAACACTAAGAGCCAAGGTTGTACTTCCACACTCTGTATGATTGTGCTGCAGGTTTTGTAGATAACCTATTTAAAAACAATTCTACAGCTGAAGAGAAGTCACAATGGGAAGATACTCTCACTTTCCTCCTTTGGGAGGCCAACGCGGGTGAATCACAAGGTCAGGAGTTTGAGACCAGCCTGGCCAACATGGCAAAACCCTATCTCTACTAAAAATACAAAAATTAACTGGGCATGATGGTGGGTGCCTGTAATCCCAGCTACTCAGGAGGCTGAGGCAGGAGAATCTCTTGAACCCGGGAGGTGGAGTTGCCGTGAGCCAAGATTGCACCACTGCACTCCAGCCTGGGCAACAGTGCATGACTCTGTCTCAAAAAAAAAAAAAAAAAAAAAAAAAGTATTTGAAATAAATAAAAATAGAGACACAAGATACCAAAACTTCTGGGATGTGGCAAAAGCAGGGTTAAGAGGAAAGTTTATAATGCTAAATGCCTACATCAAAAAGATAGAAATATCTCAAATTAACAACCCAACCTTGCAACCAAAAGTACTAGCAAAATAAGAACAAACTAAACCCAAAGCTAGCAGAAGAAATAATTAAAATCAGAGCAGAACTGAATGAAATTGAGACCCTCAAAACCATGCAAAGGATCAATGAAGCAAAAAGTACATTTTTTGAAAAGATAAACAAGATTGATAGACCACTAGCTAGATTAACAAAAAAAGACATCCAAATAAGCACAATCAAAAATTACAGAAGTGACATCACAATTGATCCCACAGAAATACAAAAGATCCTCAGAGAATATTATGAACTTCTCTATGTACACAAATTAGAAAGTCTAGAGGAAATGGATAAATTCGGAAACACAAATTCTCAAGATTGAACCAGGAAGAAACAGAAATCCTGAACAGATCAATAACAAGTAAGGAAATTGAATCAGTAGTAAGAAACCTATCAACCAAAAAAAAAAAAAAAAAAAAAAATGCCCTGGACCAAATGGGTTCACAGCTGAATCCTACCAGACATAGAAAGAACAGCTGGTACCAATCCTAGTGAAAGTATTCCAAAAAGTTGAGGAAGAAGGACTCCTCCCTGACTCATTCTATGAAACTAGTATAATCCTGATAACCAAAATCTGACAAAAACACAAAAAGAAAAAGAAAGCTACAGACCATTGTCCCTGAACACAGATGCAAAAATCCTCAAAAAATACTAGCACACCAAATCCAGCAGCACATCAAAAAGTTAATTCACAGTCAAGTGGGTTTTGTTCCTGGTATGCAAGGATGGTCCAACATATGCAAATCAATACATGTGATTCACCACATAAACAGAGTTAAAAACAAAAATCATATGATCATCCCAGTAGATACAGAAAAAGAATTTGATAAAATCCAAAATCCCGTCATGATAAAAACTCTCAACAACTAGGCATTGAAGGAACGTAACTCAATAAGAGCCATCTATGACAAACCCACAGCCAACATCATACTGAATGGACAAAAAACTGGAAGCATTCCCTTTGAGAACTGGAACAAGACAAGGATGCCCACTCTTATCACTCATATTTAACATAGTATTGGAAGTGCTAGCCAGAGCAATCAAGCAAGAGAAAGAAAAGGCATCCAAATAGGAAAAGAGGAAGTCGAATTATGTCTCTTTGCTGACAATGTAATTTATACCTGGGAAACCCTAAAGATTCTGCCAAAAGACTCCTGGACCTAATAAATGACTTCAGCAGAGTCTCAGCATACAAAATCAATGCACAAAAATCAGTAGCATTTCTATACACCAATAATCTTCAAGCTGAGAATCAAATCAAGAACACAATCCCATTTACAATAGCCACATACACTCACAGTACCTGGGCATACATCTAACGAAGGAGGTGAAAGGTCTCTACATGGAGAAGGAAACCATAGACTACACAAATGGAAAAGCATTCTATGATCATGGATAGGAAGATTCAATATCATTAAAATGTCATACTATACAAAGCAATCTACACATTACCAATATCATTTTTTTGCAGAATTAGAGAAAAACTATTCTAAAATTTATATGGAACCCAAAAGAGCCTGAATAGCCAAGGCAATCCTAAACAAAAAGAATGAAGCCAGAGGCATTACATCTCCTGACTTCAAACTATACTACAAAGCTACAGTAACCAAAACAGCATGGTACTGGTACAAAAATAGACACATAGACCAATGGAACAGAATGGAGACCCCTGAAATTAAGCCAGACACCTAGAACCACCTGATTGTCAACAAAATTGGCAAAAATAAACAGTGGGGAAATTGTTTATCCCTATTCCATAAATGATGCTGGAAAAACTGGCTAACCATATGCAGAAGGATGAAACCATATGCAGAAGGTGTGAGAGGATCTAGAATTTTAAAGCCAGCAAATCTGAGAATTGTATATCTAGTAAAAATAGCCTTTAAAAATTAAAGCAAATTAAAAATGTTTTTAGACAAAAAAAGAAAAAGCCGAGATACCTTCTACAAAAAGCTTTAAAGGAAATTCTTCAGTTAAATGGAAACTTATTCCAGATAGAGGCATGAAATGCAGGAAGGGATGAAGCACACGGAAAGGGTACATATGTGGATAAATATAAAAGAATATTGACAACTTAAGTCAAAATTACTATATTATGTTTTTGCACAAATAGAAAAGTAAATTACGTTAGAACAGTAGTACAAAAGGCAAGAGGATTTAAATAGAATTAAATTGCTTACAGGTTCTTCGGTGCTAGAAGTGGTAAAAATATCCATTTAAGTCTGAGCCAGAAAAATCTCATAATAAGTCAAAAATTCATTTTTATTTTTAAAATATAGAAAGTTAAAGTAGTAAAGTGGAATAATACAAATGCCATTTATTAATACAAAAGAAGGCAAGAAATAAGGGGTATGGGAACAAAGAAGGGAAAAATCAAAAGCAAATAGCAATACAGTCAACTTAAGCCCAGCTAGATCATTACATTAAGTGTAAATGAACAAAATATTGTGATTAAAATTCAAAGATTGATTTTTCACACATTAAAAAGATATTATTTTTAAAAATATGCCAATAATTTACAATATACATAAAATGGATAAATTGTTTGAAAAATACAATTTGCCAAAAGTAACTCAAGAAGAAATAAAAAGTCAAAATAGCCCTATATCTATAAAGGAAATTGAATTTGTAGAATTGAAGGTGTAATTTTAAACCTCACCATAAAGAAAATCCAGAATATTCAGATTCTCTGTAGGATGCAGAAGGCCAGAAAGATTATGTTCCCAGCGTAACAATAAGAAAAAGCCAGATAATCTACAAAATCATAAATGTGTATGAATCCTTTAGAAAGCTGAGATCACAGGTTAACCAATTAGCCTGACATTTGAGGAGAAACAACTTCCACCCAGTTGAGACAGGAGGCAAGCAGTGTTTCACCCAAAGCAGGGCATGGAATGAAGACTAGCTGTTACACAAGTGAATAAAATAATTCATTACATCTTTAATTGCTGAAGACTTGAGTATTAGCTACTGCGAGAGTATAGAAGCTCTGAGAACTTCAGACACTAAAGGGAGAGTTCAAAACTACTCATAGACTCTTCCCTATGGATGTTCACTGTGTGATCATCAGAAAGATTGGGAGAAAGGCTGGAGACCACAGAAAGTTTCCTTCGTAGTGCGGGCATGGAGAGAAAAATGGTGGTTGTTGCAAAAGAAAAAAAAAAAAAAAAGCAGGAAGCTCCATTTGAATGCCTCTAACCTACAGAGCAAAAGCATTAATCCACTGCAGGAAAGGCACCACTCTGACAACCCCAAGGAATAGGTGAAGATGTATTTCAAATTGATGAAAGATAAAGGAAAAACAACAAGAAGAAGCAAAATAAAACCAAACCTTGAACATGAAGAAAGAACAGGAAACTGTCTTGGGACCAACAATTAGAGACCTACTACATCAAGTGAAGAGGCAGGTGCACTGAGAGAGCCCTGCTTCTGAGGCCCATGGGCACAGGGCCTGCCTAAGATTGAAGCTGGACTGGGACAACAGAGAAACCACCACACACCCACCTTCCATTTCCCAAACACAAGATCCTAAGCTTCAAATATACAAAGCAGCAAAAACTTATAGTACTAACATAAGAAATGTAAAAATATGCATTTGTAGTTGGAGACTTCAACACTGTCTCTAAGTAATCTATAGAACATAGACAGGAAATGAATAAGGATATAAAGACCTGAACAACGCTATCAACAATGTTGTCCAAATTGACATTTGTAAAGCACTTCTGCCAACAATAATAGAATATATATTCTTTTCAAGTGCACATGAAAGCTTCATCCAGATAAACTATATTCAGAGTCATAAAACAAACCTTAACAAATATGAAAGACTTGCAATCATGCATTGTGTGTTTTTGATCATAATAGAATTAAATTAGACATCAATAATAGAAAAAAATGTGGAAATTCCCAAATATTTGGAAATTAAACAGCAAAATCCTAAATAATTAATGGCTTTAAGCAAAAGTAACAAAAGAGAAAATATTTTGAATTTAATGAAAATGAAAATATAGTACATCAAAATCTGAGAGATGCATCTAAAGCAATGCTTTGCGGAAAATATATAGCATTTAAGGTTCATATTAGAAAAGAAAGTCTTAAATCAATAGTCTAAACCTTCATTGCATGAAACTAGAAAAATAAGAGCAAATTAAATCCAAAGCAAAGTAGAAGGAAATAGATGAGGATAACAGCAGCAATCAATAAATTTGAAAACAGAAAAATAATAGAGAAAAACAAACCAAAAATTAATTCTATTAAAAGATAATAAAGTTAATAAACGAAAAGAGGGAAGACACCAATTACAAATATCAAGAATGAAAGAGAATAGCACTACAGACCTTATAGACGTTTATTTTACATTGTGGCCTCTTCTTTTTTCTTTTTCTTATTTTTGACAATTTTATCAGGTTGCCATTCATTCCATATTTGCTTCAAGAAGGAAGACATTAATATTTAGAAGGTAATATCAACAGTATTTGAAAACCACTTGGAAAGGAGAGAAGGAAATGAGGAAGAGAAAGTCAATTAAACAGAACCTTAGCCTGAGATGCCAAATTCATAATAGAAACTTTGTTGATGTGTTATTTTCTGGGGAACGTGAGTCTGAGTGAGATAATTAATTGGGGCATGCTAACTTTTCATTTATCTGAGGGACATCCAAATAAAGATGTCTAGCAGGCGGATAAATATGTGGGTTGGTGTTCGAAGGGAGGTCTGAAGTAGGGATTCAAGTTTGGGAGTCACCATCTTACAGGTAGTATTAAAATCATGGGAGTAGATTGGTGATATGTAGATTGAAAAAGCTGAGGCCGAGGATGATGTCCCCTGACTTTCTAAAAGTAGTTTCCAATTCCTTGGTACCACAAGACACCACAGGGAGCAGTCCCAAGTACCAGGAAAAAGAACTAGCATAAGCAACTCAAGACTTTTGTCCTCAAAGAAGAACCTAGAACAGCTCACTATATTAAAATGGGTTGGAGCTGTGTATACAAATAGTGGGCAAGTGCATGCAGGCACTTCTTGGACTTAAATCTGTTTGGAAGAGAATAAACTTTCTAACCAGATTTTAGTGGCTAGACATAAAAAGTGAGCTGAGGAAACATCTAACAAGGGCAATAGTCGAGCTGCCACATAACCAAACTGTATTGTTAGACATGGACAGCATTGTTTCTTTTCTTGTTTGTTTTTCCATAAGTATCATAAAACACTAAAAACAGATGATAAAGATTATGATGTTTTAAAGACACTGCTAGAATGTTATCAAATATTCCATAACAGATAATAAATATTCCAGGCATATGAGCATAGGCATATTTATAAGGAGAAAATCAATTTTCTGCAATTATGTAGAACTTACATTCATACTATTGTATGCTATCACATCCATCTCTCAGTGTCCAAATTCTTGCTTCCATTTTGAAAACCAAAGCTGGTTTGTCGAGGGAGAAATACTCTCTTCTGTTT
>NW_026652289.1:46581432-46587393 GCF_009828535.3 Hylobates moloch | reverse complement strand
GTTTTGGGTCACGTGCTTATTATCCAAGCAGGTGCACGGCCGGTCTTTCATTCCTTTCTAAATAAAAAGGAAAAACCTCTACACTACATGCCCTTCATTTCTGCAGGGTCCCAGATTCGTTCTACATGAGGATCCCGGGTCTACACAGACAGGCGACCGCCTCGGCCCCAGACTGGAAGCGACAATCCGGGGACCGCCGCTCCCAGCCCGCGCTCGGCCCCAGCCCGGGTTCCCGCCTCACAGCGTCAGCGAGCCGGGTCCTCCAGCACCGCCCAGAGGCTGGCCGAGGAGGATGCCAGCCCCCAGCGCCAGCTCGCACTCACCGGCTGCAGCAGCCCCACCAGCCCTGCTCCTCCCGGGTCCTGGCCACACCATGAGCTTCGGAAACGCAGAGAACTCTGCGGGTCCGGAACGCCCGCGCTGACGCTTCTCTTACGCCGCCGGAAGCCGGCGGCGCGTCAGTCACCGGGCATCCCTCTGTTGCCTTGACTACGGCGGGCGCTGTAAGAGTGGAGAAGCTGCACGTGCTGAGGCGCGGTGAAAGAAACCCTCGGAGCCAAGAGCACGAGGAGCTGGTGTCTGTGTCAGATTAGTACTTGCGGGTAAGAAACGGCTGGTGTAGCGGCGGGCCGGGGCTTGGGAGCCGACCTAGGGCCTAGGTACATGGAGCCGGCTCCTCGGGAACCCTGAGAGTGGCCGTACCCCGCAGATGAAGGGACGAGGTCGCAGCGACTTCCGCACTTATCCCGCCCCACGAATACTCGCTCTGCACCCGCCGGCTACCCAGGGGTAAAACGTTTGTTCGTAGCCCCTGAGACTCCCAATCAAGGATCCAAAGTAAAATGCCACCTGGGCCAGGTAAATAATATCTATGAAGCAGCGACGGGATATAACGCTGGTGAGTAGTGGGATGTGATCCGACTGGGAGAGTGCATTTCCACCCCATCATCCTCCACCACAAAGATGAGAAAGAACAGCGCTCAAGGCCCTGAGTCTGCAACCCATACCACATTTTCTTTCATCTGCACCTTTCTATCCTCCCAGCCAGACCATATTCCCATTCCCGTCCAGGCAGCAGTTCTTTGGAATCCTCCTGACTGAAAGGCAGTACAGTAGTCCCCACCCTGAAATCTAGAATCCAACTGTGAGTCCTGCCTAACAACCTTCCATCACCTATAAACACAGTCTTCTCCTTCCTTAGCTTCAGTTGATCCAGGGATTAGATCATTATTTGCTAAATAAATATGAACGTGTCAATCCCTTTGTATTTGTAATCCTCTTCAAAGAAAACACCTGCATGTTGATGGAAAGCAGTTTTTTTGATAGTCTCATAATAAACACAGTTCGTAATTAGATGTGGATTAAAATATCAACAAATTAACTTTGGGTGTATGAATCTGCAGACCGGTGCAGGAGAAAATTTTTACTTTTTTTCTAATTCATACTCAACGTAAGTTCCTTTCCCATTCAACTGTTAGGAAATTCAGTCTTCATTATGTTGAGAGCTACCCTTAGAATGGTGTGATTTTACTTTTTGTTTGTTTGTTTTTGGTTGTGGTTTTTTTGTTTTTTAAGGGTTTTATCTTTATTTTCTGATAATGCAATAAATACACATGAGGTGTTATAAAAATCTGAGCAAAAATATCTATGATATTGTAAAATGCCTTCATAATTCTGTCTTCCACAGATAACAAATGTTCTTTAAGACTTGTTTTACATATGCAATGATTTTTTTCTTTTCTTTCTTTTTTTTTTTTGAGACACAGTCTCACTCTGTCACCAGGCTGGAGTGTAGTGGCACAATCTCTGCTCACTGCAATCTCCGCCTCCTGGGTTCAAGCAATTATCCTGCATTAGCCTCTCGAGTAGCTGGGATTACAGGCACGCACCACCACACCCAACTAATTTTTGTATTTTTAGTAAAGACGGGCTTTCACCGTGTTGGCCTCTGTCTCCTGACCTCATGATCCGCCTGCTTTGGCCTCCCAAAGTGCTGGGATTACAGGCATGAGCCACTGCACCCAGCCTGCACTGATTTTTTTTCTTAACAAAAAAGGAGAATATTCTGAGCATATTGAACCAGTCTTGCATCCCAGGGATGAAGCCAACTTGATCATGGTGGAGAAGCTTTTTGATGTGCTGCTGGATTCGGTTTGCCAGTATTTTATTGAGGATTTTCGCATTGATGTTCATCAGGAATATTGGTCTAAAATTCTCTTTTTTTGTTGTGTCTCTGCCAGGCTTTTGTATCAGGATGATGCTGGCTTCATAAAATGAGTTAGGGAGGAGTCCCTGTTTTTCTATTGATTGGAATAGTTTCAGAAGGAATTGGACCAGCTCCTCGTTGTACCTCTGGTAGAATTCGGCTGTGAATCCCTCTGGTCCTGGACTTTTTTTGGTTGGTAAGCTATTAATTATTGCCTCAATTTCAGAGCCTGTTATTGGTCTATTCAGAGATTCAACTTCATCCTGGTTTAGTCTTGGGAGGGCGTATGTGTCCAGGAATTTATCCATTTCTTCTAGATTTTCTAGTTTATTTGCATAGAGGTGTTTATAGTATTCACTGATTGTAGTTTGTATTTCTGTGAGATCTGTGGTGATATCCCCTTTATCATTTTTTATTGCATCTATTTGATTCTTCTCTCTTTTCTTCTTTATTAGTCTTGCTAGCGGTCTATCAATTTTGTTGATCTTTTCAAAAAACCAGCTCCTGGATTCATTGATTTTTTGAAGGGTTTTTTGTGTCTCTATCTCCTTCAGTTCTGCTCTGATCTTAGTTATTTCTTGTCTTCTGCTAGCTTTTGAATTTGTTTGCTCTTGCGTCTCTAGTTCTTTTAATCGTGATGTTACGGTGTCGATTTTAGGTCATTCCTGCTTTCTCTTGTGGGCATTTAGTGCTATAAATTTCCCTCTACACACTGCTTTAAATGTGTCCCAGAGTCTGGTACATTGTGTCTTTGTTCTCATTGGTTTCAAAGAACATCTTTATTTCTGCTTTAATTTCATTATTTACCTAGTAGTCATTCAGGAGCAGGTTGTTCAGTTTCCATGTAGTTGTGTGGTTTTGAGTGAGTTTCTTAATCCTGAGTTCTAATTTGATTGCCCTGTGGTCTGAGAGACAGTTTGTTGTGATTTCTGTTTTTCACATTTGCTGAGAAGTGCTTTACTTCCAACTATGTGGTCAATTTTGGAATAAGTGTGATGCGGTGCTGAGAAGAATGTATATTCTGTTGATCTGGGCTGGAGAATTCTGTAGATGTCTATTAGGTCCGCTTGGTGCAGAGCTGAGTTCAAGTCCTGGATATCCTTGTTAACCCTCTGTCCTGTTGATCTGTCTAAAATATTGACAGTGGGGTGTTAAAGTCTCCGATTATTATTGTGTGGGAGTCTTTAAGTCTCTTTGTAGGTCTCTAAGGACTTGCTTTATGAATGTGGGTGCTCCTGTATTGGGTGCATATATATTTAGGATAGTTACCTCTTCTTGTTGAATTGATTCCTTTACCATTATGTAATGGCTGTCTTTGTCTCTTTTGATCTTTGTTGATTTAAAATCTGTTTTATCAGAGACTAGGATTGCAACCCCTGCTTTTTTTTTGCTTTCCATTTGCTTATTTGATCTTCCTCCATACCTTTATTTTGAGCCTATGTGTGTCTCTGTACGTGAGATGGGTCTCCTGAATACAGCACACTGATGGGTCTTGACTCTATCCAATTTGCCAGTCTGCATCTTTTAATTGGGGCATTTAGCCCATTTACATTTAAAGTTAATATTGTTATGTGTGAATTTGATCCTGTCATTATGATGTTAGCTGGTTATTCTGCCCGTTAGTTGATGCAGTTTCTTCCTAGCATCAATGGTCTTTACAATTCGGCATGTTTTTGCAGTGGCTGGTACCAGTTGTTCCTTTCCATGTTTAGTGCTTCCTTCAGGAGCTCTTGTAAGGCAGGCCTGGTGGTGACAAAAATCTCTCAATATTTGCTTGTCTGTAAAGGATTTTATTTCCCCTTCACTTATGAAGCTTAGTTTGGCTGGATATGAAATTCCGGGTTGAAAATTCTTTTCTTTAAGAATGTTGAATATTGTCCCCCACTCTCTTCTGGCTTGTAGAGTTTCTACTGAGAGATCTGCTGTTAGTCTGATGGACTTTCCTTTGTGGGTAACCCGACCTTTCTCTCTGGCTGCCCTTAACATTTTTTCCTTTGTTTCAACCTTGGTGAATCTGAGAATTATGTGTCTTGGGGTTGCTCTTCTCAAGGAGTATCTTTGTGGTGTTCTCTGTATTTCCTGAATTCGAATGTTGGCCTGCCTTGCTAGGTTGGGGATAATATCCTGGATAACATCCTGAAGAGTGTTTTCCAACTTGGTTCCATTCTCCTGGTCACTTTCAGGTACACCAATCAAACGTAGATTTGGTCTTTTCACATAGTCCCATATTTCTTAGAGGCTTTGTTTGTTTCTTTTTACTCTTTTTTCCCTGAACTTCTCCGCTCGCTTTATTAATTTGATCGTCAGTCCCTGATACCTTTTCTTCCACTTGATCGAATTGGCTACTGAAGCTTGTGCATGCATCACGTAGTTCCCGTGCCATGGTTTTCAGCTCCATCAGGTCATTTAAGGTCTTCTCTACACTGTTTATTCTAGTTAGCCATTTGTCTAATTTTTTTCTAGGTTTTTAGCTTCCTTGCAATGGGTTCGAACATCCTCCTTTAGCTCGGAGAAGTTTGTTATTACTGACCTTCTGAAGCCTACTTCTGTCAGCTCATCAAAGTCATTATCCATCCAGCTTTGTTCCATTACTAGTGAGGAGCTGTGATCCTTTGGAGGAGAAGAGGTGCTCTGGTTTTTAGAATTTTCAGCTTTTCTGCTCTGGTTTCTCCCCATCTTTGTGGTTTTATCTACCTTTGGTCTTTGATGCTGGTGACCTACAGGTGGGATTTTGGTGTGGATGTCCTTTTTGTTGATGTTGATGCTATTCCTTTCTGTTTGTTAGTTTTCCTTCTAAGAGTCAGGTCCCTCAGCTGCAGGTCTGTTGGAGTTTGCTGGAGATCCACTCCAGACCCTGTTTGCCTGGGTATCACCAGTGGAGGCTCAGTTGGAAATGCAGAAATCACCATCTTCTGTGTGGATCACGCTGCGAGCTGCAGACTGGAGCTGTTCCTATTCGACCATCTTGGAATGGAAAACCCTGAGCATACTAGTCTACAATCCAGTTTTTTACTGTTTACAATCTCACCATCTTCCAATGACCATGCATAAAGGCCACCCTCATTCTTTTAAATAACTCTACTGTATACTATTAGCTTATATGCTATATTAATTATGGATAACATAATCTCCTCTGGTTAGTTTAGGCAAAAAGGAATTTATTAAGGAGTATATATATAGTTCACTTGGAAGAACTTAGGAAATCATTTTCAAAATAAGCTTCCAGGAAAAACTTCCAAACATTTTACCACAGAACAGGACTGACAAGGGAGCCACTGCCTCTGCCACAATCAGAAAATTGCAACAGAGCTGTAGACTCCAGAATCACTCGTCTCTTCCAAGGTCAAGAAGCTGCCAAGTTAGGAAACCAGCTTGCAAATCAAGATGCCACCTAACAACTTCTAGCTCCAATCTCTTGTTGCCTCTATTACATTCCATGCAAGCAAAATAAGTGTTGTGCCTTGACTCTCCTTATGTAGCTCTGTTCTGAATCAAAGCATCATGTGAATACACGTAGTAGGTGAAACCTAAATTGTATGTGGAACATTTCTGCAGAGCATGGGAAATTCCCTATTAGCTTTTCAGCTTCTATAGTGTAACAAGACACTAAATTGTTATGACACTTAATAGTTGTGCTTCTACTGCATAGGGATAGACCATTATTTATTGATTGTTTTTATAAACACCATTACAGAGGAAACAGGTGTTTTTTTCAGTAAAGCTCTAGAATTTAGAAATTGTGAGTTTATTAGAGG